>NW_005871358.1:952033-962349 GCF_000147115.1 Myotis lucifugus
ACCTTCACATCGTCACCCCTGCCTTCCCCCTCCCTCACCCTCACGGACCCTGCTACACCCATACCTCCTCCAGGCTGGCCTTAGGGAACCGCTGCCTTAGTGTGAGACCAGTCTCCCCTGATCCTTTCTGACCTCCCAGCCCCGCCCACTCTGCCCTCTATCTTGTGACTCAGATGGACCTCCACCGATCCAGAGGTGGAGGGGGCGCAAGGGGCTGGCCCCTCGTGCCCGCTGTGCCCCAGCCCCCCACACTGACCTCCCCCCACTCTCCCTGCAGACCCTGGGCTGGGACGCCCTGCTGGCCCGGCGCCTGCCGCCGCCCTTCGTGCCCACGCTGTCAGGCCGCACAGATGTCAGCAACTTTGATGAGGAGTTCACCGGGGAGGCCCCCACGCTGAGCCCGGCCCGGGACTCGAGGCCCCTCACGGCCGCGGAGCAGGCGGCCTTCCGGGACTTCGACTTCGTGGCCGGGGGCTGTTAGCCTGCTCCCCTGCCCTTGCTCCCACCCAGCTGTTGTTAGTTTTTAAAAATGCCTTTGGGGTTTGCCCCCTCCATGCATCCCTGGCTCTTTTTGTTCACAGTAATGGGAATGGAGGGGCGTGATGAGAGGTGGGGAGAGTAGGGTGGGAAGATGCCTTGGGTTATGCTGGGGGGTAATTGGAAGGGAGTCAGGGGAGGATGGGAACTTGGGCTGTCACTATGGTAGGGAGCATGGACAGGCCTTGGAGGGAGGGGTTCAAGGCTGTGATGGGGCGTGGCTTGGGGGTACAGCCTTGGGGCTGTGTTAGGAGAGCTCAGAGCCCCCGTGGGCGAATGGCTGCGGGAGTCCGTCCTGGCAGCGGCAGGGCCAGAAGCGCTCCACCACCCTCACTGTTCCCACTCGAGCCTGGATCCTGGGGCTGCGGTCGCAGCACTCTGCGCATGCTCCTGCGGCTCCGGCTCCGGCTCCGCGTCAGGCGGCCTGGGCCCCCGCGTGGCCAGTTCCGGAACTGCACCGCCGGAGGAGCGCCCCGGGCCTCTGCCACCCGCCAGCGGCCAGACGCGTGCTGAAGCACCAACGGGACACACCGCCCTGGGCTGGTCCGCAAAATGGCTTTATTCCTCGAAGGCTCCGCGCTGCGGACCTTGCCCGGCATGGAGTGGTCTGGCTTAGTTGCTGGGCCTCCGGGTGTGCCTAGAAGTGGCTGAGGCCACTGTGCCGGGAGCTGCGCAGCGAGCTGGCCTCCCAGGTGCTTCTGGTTAGACCCAGCGCGGGGCTGCCCTTGGCGCCGGGCCTCCGGGGCAGGAGGCGAAGCAGTTGGCGCAGCACGGCTTGGCGCAGCAGGATATACACCCAGGGGTCCAGGATCTGGTTCCACGAGGCGAGGCGCACGGCCATAAACAGCGGCCGCTGCAGGGAGCTGGAGCCCCAGCCCCCAACGGCCAATACCACCAACACCTGCGGGAGAAGCCGCTGTGAGCGGTGGAGTGGTTGTCAGAAGGGGCCCAGCGATGGGTGGGGCTGGGATGGATGGGAGCTTGACTGGAAGGTAAGGGGGTTGTGAGCGTCACGGAGGAAAATGGGTGTCTTCGTGAAAAGGAGCTATGGAAAGATCGGCGAAGAAGCGGGGCCTCAAAGGACATGGAGAAGCAAAGGCCTTCATTGAGTGGGGCTCGGACTAGAAAGAAGAGAAATCCCAGGTGTCCCAAAGGGCAGAGGGCTGAAGGGAAGAAGAAAAACGGTGTGTGTTGGGGGGGGGGGGGCGGGGGGGGAGCCAGAGAATGGAGTGTCAGGGCCTAGAGGTGTGCGGCTGGGGAGGAAGCTTGTGGGGTTGGGGTGAACTACGAAGACCCCAAGAAGGAGTAAGATCAGGGGGCTTGGAGGAGGGGTGGACTTCAGGGAGAGGGCAAAGGGAGGGCTTTCTTGACAGGTGGGGCTTGAAGGGGGCGGGACTCTGGCTGGGGAAGAGAGAGAGGACAGGAATATCCTCGGATGGAAAAGGTAGTAGGGGCCCAGGCGGGAGCAGGAAGAACTTGGCTGAAGGGGCCGGTGCGCCCCTCACCAGCAGCGGGCTCCAGCAGATGCACGACACCACCATGATGCCCACGAGCTGGCCCACCATCTCCACGTCGTGGGCGCGGGCTCTACGCGTTGAGCCACGGCCCAGGATGCCGCTGGGGGCAGCGGAGGCCGAAGCGACGGAGGAGGCGGAGGAGGCGGAGGCCGAGCGGAGTCCGCGCCCACCCCATCGCCGGCGGCTGTCGGGGCCTGAGGTCCGGGATGGCGGTCGCGAGCGGCGTCGCCAGCGGGCGCGCAGCAGGGCCAGGCCGCTGAGCGTGTTGCACACGAGCGCGGCGAGCAGCGCGGCCCAGGCCGAGGGCCGGCGAAAAAGGCCGGCGAGCAGTGCTTGGCCCCAGCCGCCCCGCCGGCCCCAGGCCGATGAAGCACCACGTGCCGGGGTACTGCAGCTCGTAGCGGCCCACGCGCACCAGGGGCAGCAGAGCCACGGCCAATGGCCACGGCGGCCAGCGCGGCCAGCACAAGGCGAGCGCGGGCCACCGAGACGTGCGCGGCGTGCAGCAGGGGCCGCGTAACCCCCACACAGCGCTCCACCGCCATGCCACAGCCCAGCAGCAGTGGGCACAGGCCAAAGAAGACCATGCAGCCACCCAGAAAGTGGCAGGCGCCTCCGGCCGGCGGGCGCCCCGCGGCGTACAGGCGCAGCACCAGTGCCCCCGGGATCACATGGCCAGCCAGGTCGGTGGCCAGCAGGCTGGCGACGAACAGCAGGAAGGTGGCCGCCGAGCGGCGGCGCCGCATGCGACCCAAGGCCTGCGCAAGCAGCGCCAGTGCCAGCAAATTGGACACCGCGCCCAGCGTCATGGAGAAGATGGGCAGCGCTGGTGATGCGCCCCCGATGCCCGGCGGTGGCCCAGTGGATGCGTTGGGGGCCACAGGTGCAATACACGTGGTCGCCTCGCCCACCAGGCTCAGGTTGAGGGGCCCGTAGGGGTTCATGTCAGGTGCTGGGGGTGGGGCTGGGGAGAAGAGGAGGGCAAGTTGAGGCTGGCCCAGGGCACAGCGCCCACTGGGACCAGCTGATGGTCCCTTTTTGGGTCATTAGGGCCCAAGTGACCCCATGGCAACTCCAAAGACCCTGGTGCCCAGTTCCTGACTCCTCCTCTCCTCTTTCCCTCCCAGCTCTTGCTCCCAGCCCCACTCTGCCTCACTGCCTACTTCCCAGTTCACTGTGGCTGCCCTGGCCCCAGCCCCCTGGTCTATCATAGCCTCTGGGTCTCATAGACCCACCTCCCATTTATATCATAGCAAATTCCTGGTCCCCTGCCACATGATACTCACGGACCCATTTCTGATCCTAGGGCTCCACATGACCCCACTGCCCCATCTCGGACAGCCCTCATCATGTCATCTCTACTCCAATCCCATCTTTGATGCCCACAGCTCCACCTCTGCCACTGTGGGCCCATCTCTCTCCCCACTGCACTGTCTCTGTCGCCATGGCCCCATCTCTGTCCCCCACATTCCCATCTCTGAGCTCCATTGCTGTCTCCCTCTCACTCAGGCCCTACCCGACCACAGCTACCTCACCCAGGATGCCCCAGGGTTCCACTCCCGCCAGCTCCACGTCCCTGCCCCAGAGGCCTCAGGCTGACCCAGGACCACCCCTCCCTTGATATCCAGTGGTAAGGGCTGAGAGGGCATTACTGCCCCCTGGGCCAGAAGGGAAAGGAGAAGGGACAGATGGTTAAGAGCAACCAGGACAGATAGGGCTGAGAACACAGGATGAACAGGTAGAGGGAACCATGGCCCCATCCTTCTGTGCCCTCCAGCCCCACCTGAGATCCTTGCACCCCAGTCTTCTTACCTGGTGGTGCCTGGAACACCAGGTCCCCATTGCCTGCTTCTCAGTCCCCGCTGTCCGCTGCGCTCCAGCTCTCCGGCAGGCCGCTCCCTCCCTCCCTTCCTACAGGGGCGGCTCCTCGCCGGCTCCCTGCCTCCTCTGGCTGCCCACTCAGGCCTCCAGGGGCTGCTCCACCCAGCACCAGCCCATTGAGGGGCCTGGGGGGGGGCAGAGACCCCCCTCTCTGCACTCTGGCAATGGGTAGGGGCCACTTTGGGCCCCAGCTCTCCTTAGAGGAAGGGGGGCTCCCATGGAGCTGTCCTGCCCCCGCCCCGTGACCTCCTCCTCTTGGTAGGGCAGGAGCACCCCCCTTCCCCCCAGGCTTGGGCCTCTCGCCTGCCTCATTAATAAAGTGGATAAAATCTAAACACTGGAAAATGTGAGCGTCGCCAGGGGCCAGCTGGGGCGGCTGCAGGGGGTGCTGCTACACCCATGGGGGCTGCGAGGTTGGGGGGCTAGCCCTTGTGGGGGCAGCAGCACTCCTTTGCCTTGCCAGAGCCTTCATGGATGTTGGGTGGGTGGTGGTGGGCAGTGCCTTGGGTGGACTAGCTTGGGTCAGGCCCAGCCAGGCCAGGAGATCCGCCCACTATTTACACAGGGGTTTAGAGCCCAGGCCAGGGCAACAGGGAGTCAGATCCCTGGAGGGGAGGAGGACGAGGCCCAGTGACCAGGGGGCTGTCCTACTAGTAGATCCTGCTTCAGGATGTGGTGAGGGACACACCTGTGGACACACAGCTGCAGCCTCACCTCCTGCCCTGAGAAGTAGGGACACAGTCTCACACCTGAAGACACACTATCATATCCCCTAACACCCTGAGACCAGCCACCATCTTGGCCTGTCCCCAGCCAGCCACATTCCTCAGAGCCTTGGAGTCAGCCATCATCACACCCCTGAACTCACTAAGGCATTTGCACCCCCAGCACCAGAGACATCCCCATAGTAACTGACTCTAACACTGGCCACTTTTCTCAACACCCTGAAATACAGCCCCTGAGATCCTTCGCTGATATCACCCCCCAGCCATATCCATATCACTCAGATACCCCCTAACAGTCCAAGTCACACTCCACACCCGAAACACAAGGAGTTGCAACGCCCTGGACTCCCCGAGATCTTGCTGGTCACCCCCTACCCTGGAAATAGGAACATCTAGACCAGCCGTGGGCAAACTACGGCCCGAGGGCCGGATCCGGCCCGTTTGAAATGAATAAAACTAAAAAAAAAAAAAAGACCGTACCCTTTTATGTAATGATGTTTACTTTGAATTTATATTAGTTCACACAAACACTCCATCCATGCTTTTGTTCCGGCCCTCCGGTCCAGTTTAAGAACCCATTGTGGCCCTCGAGTCAAAAAGTTTGCCCACCCCTGAGCTAGACTCTCACATGCTCACAGTTCTAGTCACATACCCACGCTCTATGTAGACACTGCGATTTATACGCACAAACACCTCAATACAGTCACAAATCATCAACACAGATACACAGTCCTCTCAACACTGAGACACACCCTTTCAGTAGAAGGCTCCTAGTGGTACGGACACATGAAACACCTCCAGGTGCCCAGGAATGCACGGAGTAACCCCGGCAATTGCTACCCCTGCCCCACCAGAGAATACAGCCATGCACCCCCATCTCAGCAGCACTCCCACTTCCCCCACCTTGGAGGCCAATTGCCCACCCAGTGGAAATGGGGAGTGGACTGGGCTCACATTTCCCCCCTCGGCTCACTGCCCCCAACATTCCTGCAGGGACCTCCAGCCTAGCTGGCTCCCCTCCCTTCAATCCTGGCTCTTCCCTCCTGGTCTGGCCAGGGTCCCGCCCCACCCCCGTCCCAGATCCCCCTTAAATCCTTGAGGGTGAAGAGGGTTGTCAAAACAAGCAGGCCGGGTTTCTGTCCAGTGCACAGCATGGCCTGCCGTGGACACCCGCAGACCCTGCACGTCCAGTCAGGTGGTGTGTGGCGGCATCATGGCTGCTCCCTGAGCTTCAGGGATGGGCTCCTCCCCATAGCACTTGCCCCCGCCCCCAGCGGGCCTGAGGCCGGTTGAGCCCCCTCCCCGCCAGCTTTCTTTTTCCAAGCCAGGCTTCCACACCTCCTGGCCCCGGTGCTTCCCACCACCCTGGGCTGTAGCCAGCAGCCTTGTGCCCACTGTTCACATCAGGCTGGGGTGGCAGGAGGCACTGTTCAAAAGGGAGCAAGACTTGAACCCTCAGTAGGCCAAAAAGCTCAGGCCTTGCCTGGAAGCCTGGTGGCCCACAGCCAGAAGCCTCATCAGGCGGAACGGGTGGGAGGGGGCGGGCAGCCAGGGCCAGCTCCTAATTCAATTTGGAGCCAGGGGAGGATGGATTTCAGCTGCTACATTTTTTCCCAGCCTGGGCCCATCCCACACTCTCACTCCAAGGCCACCAGACAGGTCCAACAGCAGAGTCTTTATGTTCGACAGCAAATTCAGATACAAAAGCCCACTGCCATCATTCCTCATGCCCTGTCTGTCCAGGGCTGGGCTGAGGGAGACATAGGAGTGGGGTGGGGAGGTGGGGGTTCACAGCAGACTTGTGTTTCAAATGCAGAGGTAGGGAGCTCCTCTGGAGGAATGGCGGGAGGGGGGATTATTGCATTTGCTGGGGGGGACGCTCCCCCTTTTGAATTCCTTATGTCAGGAAACCAGGGAGGTCAGGACCCCCAAACAGAACCCGAGGCCGCAGGGAGACAGAGGGACCAGTTTGGCCGCTGATGTGGAAAGTGTTGCGGGCGGGGTCTGGCTGCCCAATCTGGCTGGTTTCTCCCAGAGCCTGATCTGGCTGAGGTAGGTGGGGAACAGGGTGGGAGTAGGGGGGTAGCTGGGGACCCCAGCCAGGCTGGGAATTAGGGAGGAGTGGTACCGATTGGAGTGGGGCAGAGGCTCAGCCCCACCTCCACGCCACATCCTGGGACTGCTGGGCCAGGGCCAGGCTGAGCCGGATGCCGGAGCCTGGGCGGTGGTACCCCCACCCCAGGGGCTCCCACCAGGCCCGGCTCAGGTCATCGCAAGGTCCAGTGGGAGTCCTAGTATCGGCCGACCTTGGCGTCCCCAATGGCACCCCAGACGTCAAAGACGAACTCATCAGGAAAGGCAAAGTCACCAAGCCGCTCATCCAGGGCCTCGGCCAGCTCGTCCGGATTCCTCTTGTCCTTCCCAAGCTCTACCATGGTGGCCGCTGGGGGTGGGGGAGCAGAATGGAGGTGGTCAGGGCAGACCCAGTCCACAGGACCTGGAAGCCTCCTCCCCCAGACTCCCACCCCTCCCAGATTCAAACGCCAAGCACTCACCCAGCTCTGTGTCCCTGATGCCCATGTAACTCTCCAGCAGGTCATCTACTTTCTCAATTGCCTTCTCCTCAAAGGCCGAGGGCTGGAGGTGGGGTGGGAGGAGGGACAGGGGCATCATAATAATGTAAACATAACTCTAATTGTATTTACTAAGTGCCAGGTCTCTTTTTGCCACTTTATCTATATTAACCCTCAGTTCATTCTCAGGACAACCCCGACATTATCAGTATTATTATCCCCCCATTTTACAGACAAGGAAACTAATAAGGCCAACAAGAAGGGTCCTGGAGCTGGGAGGAGGCAGAGGTGGGTTTGAATCCAGTGCCTGGAGCCCAGCTGGAACACTCACCAGATCCTCTACAGTGGCAGGGCCCCGGGATCGGAGCCGGAGAGTCCCTCTGCCAGTGCCCAGCTGGGGGCCGGAGCCAGGACGGCCACCTCCTGAACGCATGCTGATCATGTCTGCGGAAGGCAGGGGAGGTGTGAGAGTGGGGGAAGCCCAATTCCAGCATGTTCCGGACAGGAACCAAGACATCCTGGTCTTAGACACTCCCCTCTACCTTTCCAAGCTCCTGCAGGCTCCAGGGGCAGTTGGGGGCTGAGGTGATCCCAGGAGGGCAGGATTCCTGACAGACTTGGCATGGGTGGGAGAGGGGCAGCCAGGGGCTGGGAATGGAAACGGCTAAAAGGGACATTAAAGGGGACCACATCTCTCCCAGGGCCCAAGGGACAGGAAGGGGATGGGGCCTTGATCTCTAGCTACTCTCCCCAGGGTCATTGCGGGGAGGGAGGGAGGGGCATAATAGCTGCTGGGCCACGGACCAGCCCTAGCTGCTTGGGGAAGTGTTTCAGAGTCCCCCACCCCCACCTTAGGGGCCTGGAGCCCATTCCTGAGAGTTAGTGAAGCCAAACTGGAAAGTGGGGGGGGGCTGGCACAGGGCAGCCAAGCCTGGCTTATAGGGGCTGGGGGGGTTGGGGGAGCTGGCCAGGGTTGGGGGCGCTTGGCTGGGCTAATGGCTCCTGGAAGCTGGATGCGGGGGCAACTTCCTCCTCGTCCCCACCCTCCTCCCAGGCTGGGCGGAGGGCCAGCACCCCCATCCCCAAGGCAAGGCGGAGCTGTCCCTCTTTCCAATTAGGCCTGCTGGGCTTGGGGCGCCACCTTCTGGTGGCTCGTGGCACTGCAGCCAGGACCCAAGTATATTGGGTGGTCCAAGCAGCAGCTCCTCACCAAAAGCTTTGCGGGGCTCCGTGAGCTTCAGTGTGAAGGTGCGTCCTCGGGGCAGCTCCTTGAGCAGCCGGGCCACCTCGTAGTGCCGACAGCCCAGCAGGCTCTGCCCGTTGATGGCCTCGATCATGTCGCCCACGCTAATGAGCTGGATGTGGTCAATGACGCTGCCCTCCTTGATGCGCTGAAGAGAGAGGAGCTGTCAGCCCTGTGGCTCCGCCCCCAGACCTATGGCCACCCCCCCACACACACACACAACCCTCAGGCACCTTGATGAAGGCGTAGCCGGCCCCGTTGTCCGTGATAGTGAGGCCCAGCGCCTCTTCCGACTTGAACACCTCCACCTCCTTACGCTGCCCCTTGACATGGGCAAAGATGAAGTCCTCCAGCCCAATCTGGCCCCCCAGGAGCTTGTCCATGTCCACTTTGTGGGTGTTGAGGGTGCAGAACATCACCTGCAGAGGTAGGAGACACTTAGCTCTCACCTCCCTCCCTCGTCCTTCGAGGAAGAAGTAAAGAGATTCTGGAAAGGCCTGGGGGTCCCCACCCCAGTGCCTGACCACTCCAGGAGCCAGGGCAGGGCCCCACTGGGATGTCAGCTCAGCTAGGGCTGAAATTTCTGTCCTAGCAAAAATCTCCCTGCCGGTTCCAGGGCACAGAGCCCGGCCCACGGTGGGTGCGTAGTACATGCTTGTGGAATGCATGAAGGGCACAGACACCCACCCAGCCTACTGAGACCCCTGAGGCTACTTCTTGCTCAGTCCCTCCTGTCCTCTCTTTCCTTGTGCCCAAGTCCTTGGGGTCAGGCCTCTCTATGCATCGTGGAGAAGTGAATCTTGCACTGGACCTCCAGCCCCCACAATCCACTGGGGTGCAAGCCTCTCAATGCATGATGGGAATGTAGCATCCAGTCCTGGACATCAGTTCCCATAATCCACTCGGGCGTAGGTGTCCCAATACCTGATGAAAACTCAGCATCCTGCCCTGGCCTCCAGTTCCCCATAATTCCGTGTGGCATAGGCCTCCGCATCTGCGGCTTTGGCACTGAGCCACAGTTCAGGACCAGAATGCACGTCCAGGCCGCCAGCCCACCGTCAGAACCCCGGGACTCCCTGATGTGTACCTCGGCAGCTGGCAGCCGGAAGGCCTCCGCGATCTTGCCATACAGCTCCTTGACATTGGTAAAGCCCTCGATGCGACCAGTGGGACTGCCGTGGGCCAGCTGGGTGTGGAACACAAGGCGGGGCCGCAGGGCCGGGGGAGGGGGAGGCAAGCCCATTTGGGGCCCCCCTACCCCACCTCCACCCAGGGGCCCCGGGTCCTCCACACCCAGCCCACCACGGCCTGGCTCAGCTTCTTCATTTTCCACCAGAGGTGGCGCCTTTTTCCGCCGCCCCAGTCCCAGTGGCATGAGCAGCGGGAAGAGGGAGCACGCCCAGGAGATCTGCAGGGTGAGAAAGTGGGTTTAGGGCCTGCGCAGTGGCCCCAGGACATCGTTCCCCACCATTAGCATCTACAGGCCCAATGACAGAGAACAGAGTGGCCTCAGTTCAAATCCCTGGCCCCAGCACTTTCATACTCATACATAATATTAGCAGCTAATATCTATACAACCCCATGCTAACTGCTCCATGACCTTACTTAACTGTTACACTGCATCGTGATGTAGGGATCATATTATGTTACTAGAGGCCTGGTGCACGAAATTTGTGCGGGGGGGGGGGGGGGGCCCCTCCGCCCGGCCCCCAAACCCTTGGGATCCAGGGCCTCCCAAAAAGGGGGAAATCCCCCTTCCAATCCCGGACCATTGGTTTCTAATTGCTCTACCTCCCGAACGCCCTTAAAAAATTTGTCTGCCCGACCCATCACCCCATAA
>NW_005871358.1:963080-987659 GCF_000147115.1 Myotis lucifugus
CTCTTTTCTACTAGAGGCCCAGTGCACGAAATTCGTGCATGGGGGGGGGGGGGAGGGGTCCCTTAACCTGGCCTGCACTCTTTCAAAACCTGGGACTCCTCAGGGGATGTCCGACTGTCAGTTTAGGATCCCGCAGATGGGGCCTAAACCGGCAGTCGGACATCCCTCTCACAATCTGGGACTGCTGGCCCCTAACCACTCTGCCTGCCTGCCTGATCCCCCTAACCGCCTCTGCCTCCCTGATCGCTCCTAACTGCTCACCTGCCTGCTTGATTGCCCCTAACCGCTCACTGGGGTGGTGGCTGGCGGGGGAGGAGGGGCCGTGGTCGTTCTGGTCTCTGGTCGTTCCACAGTTTCAGTTGCTGGGCTTTTATTATATAGGATCAGTCGCAGTCATTAGTGCTATACAAAAAACTTCTGGCCCTCCCTTCAAAGCACATAGGCAGAGGGCACTTACAGACCCTTATGATTGGGCAGACATGTCACTAGTTCTGGACAGTGAGTTGTGAGAGGAAGTAACACGTGACATTTCTGAACTGAAGCGTTTAATTACTAGAGTGAGAGCCTCCGGAGATCTATTTCTCCCTGGCAGGGTGACCAGCCACAATTGAAATGGTGGTGGCCCCATTTGAGTCAGGCCCTACGTGACTACAGTGAGTGGAACTTCCCAACAAGCTGCAATGGACACGAAGCAGGAATGAAAATTAAACCTTTGTTGAGTTTGACCACTAAGATTTTTGTTCAGCCACTAAGTTGTTTGTTCCTGAGGCACAACCTGTCAGGATTGATAGAATATTTTTCTTTCTTCTCTCCCCCCACTGTCTCCCTTACTCCCCTCTCCCTCCCGTCAAACAATATTTTGGGGGTATTTACAATAATCCATACACCATTTCAGATACTTCCTTCAATAAGCAAGGTCCCTGGCTTGGGCCACCATGTGCAGTTACACAGTTATTCACTGTGCAAAAGCACCAGACCCTGGTGTGGTAAGGTGTGTGCTAGGAGGAAGGGCTGCCTTTTCCTAGTTCACTCCTAGGTGCTATCCTGGCTAAATGGGGCCCTGTTGTGCTGCCCAGAAGCATTCATTCAGAGGAGAGGTGTAGCTAATATAACTTCTAATAGTCCCATGAAGACAATAAAACAAGAAAAGGTCTATAAACAAGGTCAGGGAGGGCCTCTCTGAGCAGGTGAAGCTGAATCTGAGACTTGACTGATGGGAAGAAGCATCCACATGAGGATGTGAGGCAAGAACGTTCCAGACAGAGGGAACAGCCAATACAGAGCCCCTGAAGTGCTGGGCATGTCTGAGTAACAATAAGGAAGCCTGTGTAGTTGAAACAGAGTGAGTAAGGGGGAGAACAGGAGAAGAGGGTAAGGAGGTGACAGGCATACATAGCAGGGCCTTGTGGGCTGCAGGAAGGACTTGGGCTTTTGCTCTGAGTGAGGTAGCAGCCATGGCGGGTTCTGAGGAGACTCACAGATTCAGGCTCATAGATCAGCCAGAGACCAGTGGAGATGGAGCGGAGTAAGCAATGGGAGGGTATGAAGAGGGAAAGTAAAAGAGGTGACATTAGCTGACTGTGCAGGGCCTTATAGACTGGGAAAGAATTCAGATTTCGTTTTTCAGTCACATGTCCAAAGTCACGGAGGCTGGCTGCATCCTCAGGTCTGACTCCCAAGCCCAAGTTAATAACCACAAAGCTGTCCCCTAAGCGGCACTATTTTCCTGGGCCTCAGATGCTTGGCCTGCAGATGGGGACATTTTATCCCTGGCCAGGTTGTGGTGAGGATCAAATGAAACCAAATTATATTTTTCTGTGTAAAAGACTTCCCTCCCTTCAGACCACCTATTCTGGGAGCTGTCCTAGATTCAGTTGAGCCCAGTGGGCTGCACCCATCCTCATGCATCCATTCATTCGTTCGTTCGTTCATTCATCTATTCTCCAACACCTCCTCCAGTATCACCTGGTCCAGCCCCATCATCACTCACCTAGACTAGTGCAGTTGCCTCTTCCAGGTTTTCCAGCTTCTACCCTTGCCCCCCACAGTCTCTTGTCAACACAGTAGCCAGAGTGATCCTGTAAAACATAAGCCAGATCATATCTGTCCTCTGCTCTGAACCCTCCCAGGGCACCTAACTCAGAATAAAAGTCAATGTTCTCCCCTCAGCCCATGAGCCCCCAAATATCTGCCCCGCCTCCCGTTACCTCCCTGCCCTCACCTCCCCCTCGCTCACTCCCTCCTGTCACAGAGGCCTCGTCCCAACACACTAGGCATAGTCCTGCCTCAGGGCCTTTGCCCTGGCTGTGCTCCCTGGTATCCACATAAATCACTCTCACATCTTTCAGGTGGAAAATATATTTCATCCATTTAGCTTGTTCATTATCTGTGTTCTAAAAGGGCAGGGAATTCTGTCTTATTCATACCTATATTCTCAGTGCAGAGACCAGTGCCTGACACATAGCAGGTGCTCAATAAATATTTGTTGAATGATTTATTCTAATATTCACCAGCCCATCAGATTCTATGCCTGGCTCTGGGGAGACAGAGGCACAGGCGTAGTCTCTGCCCCCAAGAGGGTCCTGTCCCCCCAGCAAAACCACAGGCCCCACCTCTATGGTCCCCTATCCCTTGCTTGTCAGTACCTGCCTGGGCACAGGGCAGGTGCTTCATCTATCCATGGAGACAGGTATTGTATCTCTACCTTTTTGTGTGTTTTTTTCCCCCCCACTCTCCTCATAATCAATGATGCTGTATACCTTTTAATACATTTATTAACCACTTAGATTTGCCTTTTTGTTACTTGCCTCCTGCACACCCCCTACTGTGGATGTGCCCGTAACCAAGGTACATGCCCTTGACTGGATTCGAACCTGGGACCCTTCAATCCACAGACCAACGCTCTATCCACTGAGCCAAACCGGTTAGGGCAGTCTTTGCCCATTTAAAAATAATTACACAGCCCGGCTGGTATGGCTCAGTGGATTGAGCATCATCCAATGCACCAACAGGTCATTGGTTCAATTCCCGGTCAGGGCACATGCACAGTCAGGGCACATGCACGGGTTGCGGGCTCGATCCCCAGTGGGGGGCATGCAGGAGGCAGCTAATCAATGGTTTTCTCTCATCATTGATGTTTCTTTTCTTAAAAAAATATATTTCTTTATTGATTTCAGAGAGGAAGGGAGGAGAAATAGAAACATCAATGATGAGAGAGAATCATTGGTCGGCTGCCTCCTGCACGCCCCCTACTGGGGATCGAGCCTGCAACCCAGGTATGGGTCCTTTGCTGGAATCGAACCTGGGACCCTTCAGTCCGCAGGCTGATGCTCTATCCACTGAGCCAAGCCGGCCAGGGCCATCATTGATGTTTCTATCTCTCTTTCCCTCTCCCTTCCTCTCTGAAATCAATAACAATATATTTTAAAAATAAATAAATAAATAAATAAAATAAATAAAAACATATTTTAAAAAGTAAACAAATAAAACTTTCTTCATGAAGCATTAAAATAAATAAATAAATATTACACAGCTTGCCTTTTTTTCTTATTGATTTGTGGGAACTCTTTATGTATTCTGGATACTAATACTATATGTCCTTAATACTAGTCTTTTTTTTTTAAATATATTTTATTGATTCTTTACAGAGAGGATGGGAGAGGGATAGAGAGTTAGAAACATCGATGAGAGAGAAACATCGACCAGCTGCCTCCTGCATGCCCCCTACTGGGGATGAGCCCGCAACCAAGGTACCTGCCCTTGACCAGAATTGAACCTGGGACCCTTCAGTCTGCAGGCCAACGCTCCATCCACTGAGCCAAACCGACCAGGGCTTAATACTAGTCTTTTATTGGTTACTTCATTGATAGTACCCATCATTGGATCTAGCACACAGTAGGCACTAACTGAATATTTGACAAAAAATAAATTCTGAATGGATAAACCAGTGGTCAGCAAACTCATTAGTCAACAGAGCCAAATATCAACAGTACGACAACTGAAATTTCTTTTGAGAGCCAAATTTTTTAAACTTAAACTATATAGGTAGGTACATTGTTATTAACTTAATTAGAGTACTCCTAAACTGGCCTTTGCTAAAAACGTCCTCAATCTGATTGAGGTACGTTCGCTGAGGTCAACCCCTTCCAACTCTCCCATCCTCAACTCGTGCATGAATCGCGCGCCTCCCCGGCGCTGCCTATCCCGCAGCCCGCCTGCGCCATGTCTCCTGTCGCCCGACCAACCGACACCCCCCATTTCTTCTAACGCCACTTCTTCAAAATAGACTCGCCCAGGCCGAAAACCGACTTCTGCGCATGGGCCAAGAAGTTTCAACTGCACTGTACGTGCGAGCCCGCCGTGGTATTTTGTGGAAGAGCCACACTCAAATGGCCAAAGAGCCCCATGTGGCTCGCGAGCCGCGGTTTGCCGACCACTGGGATAAACCATTACTGTCTCAAGTTATTTCATTACACTCAATGATTAAAAATAAAAATACTCATCATCACCTCCTCTGATTCCCCTCCATACACTGGAAGGCAGAATGCTAAGGGATTGATTCTGAAATCTGGCCTCCCCACTTCATAGCTGTGTGGCCTGGGGCAAGTATCTCAAGCTCTGAGTTCTAAGGAAACCCTACATGTGCCAGGAACAGTTCCTGGCACACACTATAAATGCTGGTGAATATCCTCAACCTCCTTATTCCTTTTGCCCACACTCACTACCCTGGTTCGGGATGGCTACGTGTCCTCACCTGTGAGGTGGGTGGTTAATGACTTTGCCTTCCAAGACAGAAGAGGCAGGGTGGCCTGGGTTCAAATCCCACCTTTGCCACTTACCAGCTGTGTAGCCGTAGGCAAGTCACTTCACTTGAAGGGGCCTCAGTTTCATCTGAAAAATGAACGGAATTCCTGTCTCTGAGTGCTTGTGGGATTCAGAGAGATTATGCATGTAACCTGCTTAGCACTTTCCCTGACATTCAATTTAAGGAAGCTGTTATTATTATTGTTATTATATTGCCTCCTCCCTTGCCTTGCCCAGGAACATTCCAGTCCTCTCTGCCTGCCAGGGCCTACTCTAGGCCACCTCCTCCAGGCAGCCTCCCAAGTTTGCCCCACCATCTTAGAATTGCCCCTGGGGTCCAGACGGCTTAAGCCCATGAACTTAATTACATGTTGCCCTGGCAGAACTCTTGTCTCCCAGTCTTAGGCTGTTATTTAACTCCATGTCTCTATTTTAAAATGTAAACCAGATCGTGTTACCCCCCTGCCTCAAATTTTACAACAGTTTTCTTAATGTGACCCTTGCCTCGCAGAATCGCCACCTTGGCTGCATCTCCTGCCTCAGCCACCCTATTCCAAGCTTGGTCCAGCTTCAGAGCCTTTGCCCTGGCTGTGCCCTCTGCCTGGTCTTTGCAGGGCTGGTTCCTTTTTTGTCATTCAGGCCTCAGCTCTAAAGTCACCTCCTCTGAGAGCCCCCTTTGTCCAGAGTTTCTATCATGCCACCCCCTCATATTTTATTCATAGCACTTATCATCCTTTGTAGGTGTCTTCTTTACTTGTTAGCTTGTTTGCTGTCTGATTCCCCTGCTAGAATGACAGCTCCCCAAGATTTTTGTCTTGTTACTATTGAATCCTCTGTGCCAGGAACAGTGCCTGGCACAGAGTAGGTGCTCAATAAATATTTGTAGAATGAATGAATATATTTTGTATCTTCATTCTGAGTGCTATCTGAGGCCCCAATCCTCAGAACACGTATGCCGTGGAGGTGGTACCTGCCACCCTCTCCCCTGGTTCTCAGGCTCCCCTCACACCTGAACACAGGGCCAGAGAAGAAGAATTTCAGCCCCAGCACTGAGTGGGTTAGCTGGAATTCCAGCATCCCCATCCTCTCTTCCCTGTGAAAGGCCTGAAACTTAGCAACCCTACAGCCACACAGAATTATAATGGGGCGGAGCGGGGGAGGGGGTTGTGGGGGGGGGAGCAGGAAGCAGGGAAGGGAGCTCACACAAGCTCAGCTGAAGAGGGGGTACCACGCCCAGGTTCCCCTGTCCAGCAGGGTATTGCTTTGGAGAGGAGGGCGGGAGGCCTCTGATTCAGTCTTGAAAAACCAGCTCCTGGGTGTTTCCGGGGAGAACGCCTACTGCCCTGGCATGGGCCCAGGCTTCCCAGGGGGACCCAGCAGGCATGGGACTCCAGCATCCTGGCCCCCTGCCTTTCGCCCCGGAAGATGTCACTCTATTCTCAGGACCCAGATACCCTGGCCTTGCTTTCCCACTGAGGGAAGAAGAAACATGGGGACAGCTTAATTGCTTAAGAGGCTGCTGTCTGCTGAACTCTGGGGGGTAGGTGTGGGGGTGTGGGAAAAGCAAAGACCAGCAGGTGTGGCCCAGATAGTATGTATGGTGTGTGTGTGGGGGGGGGGGGGGCGGGGAGGGGGGTAGACAGCAGCAGGTGGAGGAGCTGCTCAGGGACATCTGAGCCATGAAGCCACTGGACATGTAGCCATGTAGTCTGGCCTCTGAGGTATGGGTTCGAGTCCCAGATCTGCCGCTTACTAACTGTGCGACCTTGGGCAAGTCACTCCACCTCTGGGTCTGCTACTTCACTCCTAAAAGAAGTAACAGTACCTCTCATGAGGTGTTTAAATTCAGTGGTCTGCATGGTAGATACCTGACACGTAAGTGTTCACTTAATGCTGGTCGGGTGATTTTTTTCATTATTATGATCGGGACCCGGTCCTTCCCAAGCCCCGCCTGGGCCCTGGAGGATTGGGACGCGGCCAGCTCCGGGGAGGTGCCTGGGTAGGGCTCGGAAACACCGACCCCCCGTCTGTTCCCGTCGGGACGGGGCTGTCCAGAGGGGTGCAGGGGCAGGATGCGGCTGAAGACCCATTCCAGCGGCGGGAAGCGTAGGCGCCCTGCCCCGAATGGGGAGGGAGGCGCCCGGCTGGGAAGGGGCCTCAGGCATCCCCCTGCCAGTCCAGAGGACTCCGGCCGCCGCGTCCATCCGGCCGGCCCCACCCCGTACGATCGGCCGGATCCCCGCGAGTTCACGACAAGGTCCCCGCAGCGGCAGCGCCGTGACCCGCCTGCGGGGACCACTCACCTGCGCCGCCGCCTCCCTGCGCGCGCCCGGCTCTGCCCTCCACAAACTCCGGCTGGGGCCTCTCCCGCAGCCTCGGACGGGGGGCGGGGCCGGAGACCGCGCCCGACCAATCAAGAGTGGCCTCCTGGAGCTCTTGGCCAATCCACGCCGCGCTTCAACGAGTCGGGTGGAGCCGACCGAAACATTCCAGAGGGATCCCGCCTCGTCCGGCTCTTCCCGACTCCCCTGCCCTGCAGCGCAGTGGACCTTCCCGCCCCGCCTAAGCCGCGGCGGGCTATACCACCGCAGGGCGGCGGAGGGGGGAGCTGAGGCTGGGCCCCGGCGAATCGAGGGGAAGGAAGGAGACGAGTTACCAATGGGAAGCTGGGGCCCTGGGCCACGTGCTGTGGGTTGAGTGTCTCGGGGGGACGGGGTGTAACCAGCGGGGGACTGGCCGTGGGAGCCCGAGGCTGAGTTTGGGGGAGAGAATGCAAACTCTCAACATCCCGAAAAGCGTACCTTTAGAAGGCCTGGGAAAGGGCTGAGGGCAGCCCCCAATCCAGTTCTCCGCCTGGCCTGGCCTGGCCTGCCCCTGCCCCAGCCCGGCCCTCCTGGGAGCAGATAAAAAGATGCATTCATTCCAGGGTGGCGGGCGGGGGACTGAACTGAATAGGGAGGGTCCTGAGTGTCCCTGCTTCCTGGGGTGTACAAAGGACAAGGGCATTCATTCATTCATTCATTCACTCATTAAATATTTAATGTGCCCCCGGTCGGTGCCAGGCTCTGTCCTATCTCTACAGACACACCGACTAGTAAGCTGAATGTGCTCCAGGGAGAGGGAAACAGTGCGTGCAAAGGCCTGGAGGCTGGACAGAGAGATAAAGTCCTTTAGGATAGGAGCTAGCACAGCAGTGTGAAAGGATGCAATGGAATGGAAGACAAGGGCAAGATGTCCTGTTCGCTTGTTGGTTAGACCAGCAAACATTTAGAGAGCACATACAAGGTGCTAGATTACCAAGGGCACCCAGGCAACCCAAGCCTCTGCCCTCAGGGAGCTGACCTTTCAATGACTCACTCTCCTCCATCCGACAGTGAACAACCCGCCACCCCACCCCGTACAGAGCATGCATGTGTGTGTGAGAGGACCAGGTAATCAATCTCACCATCTCCAGGTTTGGCTTGTAACCGGGATTGCTCAGGCGGGAGCAGATCCGAGAAACAAAGACACAAACGCATCTTGCAAAAGCCAGGACGCTCAGTTCTCAGGACAGGTAAGAGATTTCCTTGTTCTACTTCAAAGCGGGCCACTTGGGCAGCTGGGGCTAGACCAGGAGCTCGCTGTGTGTTCTGGAAACTGTAATTGTTGGAGGCCTCTAACCGCTACGACCCTGCTCAAGCCTGATTAAATGACTGGGTCTTTCAGTCCCCAGTGTGAGCTACTGTGCATCACAGCCACACCAGGACCCAGCAGAGGGACAAAGTGAAAGGGGAGAGTGGGCCCTGGGCTTAGCTGCTGAGGGCTGCCGGTCCGGCCCCACCCAGCTGGCAAACACCAAGCTCTCCATGGCAACAGGTTCAGCTATTGTCCTCCTCTTCCTGTTCTGCTGACCTCTGCCACTCCCACTGAGCAATAGGTTGCCTTAGCTGGCCCAGTGCCTTCTGGGGGACTGTGACCACTGTCCTGGTTGCACCTGGCATCCGAGATTCTCCCTAGGGCAGGATGTAGGGCCAAAGGGACAGTAGTGTCACTAGCCAGAATCCACCTGAATCCATCTGTTGACTGATGAGGAAGTGCCCAGGGAGGGGTAAGGGAATTGCCAAAGGGCATAGAACAGTGCCTGGCACCTCTTACCCTCTTTTTGAGTTCCAGAGGCATGAAAACTGAGGCTGGGAGACCCAGCCTGTGAGGAGCTGAGATTTGAGGGTTGCTTCATCCCCTTTGGGAAAAATAAAAATCTGGACCAACTATTACATGCAGAAGGAAAGGTTGAATTAGAAAATCACCATTTTTCAGCCAATAGATGAATAAATGATTCATGCAAGGCTCATCAATGAGGAAGTGGACATTCCGCTTCAAAGGACCAGCCTGCAGATTGCTTGTTAATTGTAATGGGGAAAAGGTACCCATGGGGAACCTGGAAGGCACCACCTTAACCAAGTGATCAAAGTTAACATCACCAGTGATGGGACTGGCCATGCTCACATGCCCCCTCCTGTGATGTCCTGAGCAGGACACAACATCACCTACAAAATACTCTGCCCTGCCTAAAGTGTTTAACCTGAATCTAATCTTGAGGAGACAATCAGACACACCCCAGTTGAGGTGTGTCTGAAAGGGAGGAAGGATGGATGGAAGGAAGGGGGGAGGAAAGGAAAGGGAAGGGAAAGAAAAGGAAAGGAAAGGTGAAAAAATTGACCTGGACTCTTCAAACAGATCTATGTCATGAAAGGCATAATCAATCCCTAATCAAATGAATGAATAAAAGTCTGGGGAACACTTCTAGATTGAAGGAGGCGAAAGAGAGGTGACTACCAAAATCATAGACCCTTGATTAGATCCTCCATAAAAATTTTCAAAAAAAGATAAAACAGCTATGAAGGATATTCTTGGGATAATTGGGGGTATTTGAATGTTGAGTAGATGTTAGGTAATATCATATCCATGTTGAATTTCCTGAGATTAAGCATTGTACTATGGTTACATAAGAGACTGGTCTTCTTTCTAGGTGATACATGCTGAATTATTTAGTGGCCAATTTGTGATGGCTGCAACTTGTCAAATGGTTCAGAAAAAATATGTATATAGTATTTTATATACAGTATAATATGGTATACATTAGTATTTTTAAATTTTTTTTATTGATTTCAGAGAGAGGAAGGGAGAGGGAGAGATAGAAACATCAATGATGAGAGAGAATCATTGATCCGCTACCTCCTGTACACCACCTACTGGGGATCGAGCCCGAAACCTGGGCATGTGCGCTGACTGGGAATTAATCGGTGACCTCTTGGTGCATGAGACAATGCTCAACCAACTGAGCCACACTGGCTGGGCACCTATCCTTCATATCTTACTCATTTGTCCCCCACGGTTGGTCACCAGGCAACCTCCAGCTCCCCATACCACAGGGGTAGCCATGGACATGGCCCTTTAGGGACCTGGTAAAAATCTGCCTAGGAGAGAGGCCTGGATGCAGAGATGCTGGGTCACCGGGCACACTCAATTGCTGTGGCCCCTCAGAATAGCTGCCCCCCTCATACCCACTGGCAGTATGGGAAGGTCCCATGTCCTCACATTTCCACCAGCTGTTGGCATTATTCAGCCCACTAAATTTTGCCACTCTGACTCACTGTAAAATGCTATCACCATTGCTTTATTTTATATTGCTGTAATTTCTAACCATTTTGAGCATGTCCTCATTTGCATGTTAGCCTTCAGGTTCTCCTCGTATGTAAATTACCTGCTCATAGCTTTTGCCCTGTTCGCTCTTGATCTTGCTATCTTTTCTTGTTCGTTTGCATGAGTTCCTCACACAGTTTAAATCTGCATTGTCCAGTCTGAGCTGTCTAACATGAGGACTTGAAATGTGGCTGGTATAAACTGAGATGTGCTGTTAGTGTGAAACACACACCGGATTTCTATGACTTAGTGGAAAGAAGAGAAGATGTAAAATATCATATCTCATTAACTGCTTTTTTAATACTGACTACATATCATAATAATATGAATGTATTGGGCTAAACTAAATGTATTACTCAAGTTAATTTCACTGTTGATTTATTTTTTACTATTTTAATGTGGATATTAAAAAATTTATAGCCAGCACCGGTTTGGCTCAGTGGATAGAGCGTCAGCCTGCGAACTGAAGGGTCCCAGGTTCGATTCCGGTCAAGGGCATGTACCTTGGTTGCGGGCACATCCCCAGTGGGACATGTGCAGGAGGCAGCTGATCGATGTTTCTCTCTCATCGATGTTTCTGACTCTCTATCCCTCTCCCTTCCTCTCTGTAAAAAATCAATAAAATATATTAAAAAAAAATTTATAATTGCCCTATCTGGTTTGGCTCAGTGGATAGAGCATCGGCCTGCAGACTGAAGGGTCCAAGGTTCCATTTGTGTCAAGGGCACATGCCTGGGTTGTGGGCTTGATCCCCAGTAGGGAGCGTGCAGGAAGCAGCCAATCAATGATTCCCTCTCCCTGCCTCTCTAAAATCAATAAAAAATAATTTAAAAATAAAAAATTTATAATTACATATGTGCTTGCATAGTTCTACAGAATAGAAGTGGGATAGAGAGCCCTTGTCAGTTTCAACAATTACAGATAATGTTTAGATAGAGGCAGGCACTGTTCTAAGAATTTTATATTTATTAAACCATTTAACTCTGAATGGCCTTGTGAGCTAGCTACACTGTTCGGCTTTGCAAATATATCCTCCCATTCCATCATGTGATGATTTGCTTATATTCTTGATATTCTTCATTAGAGGGAAATTCTTAATTTCAATGTAATAGAACTTATACATTTTGTGGTTTGTGCCTGTAAAATTTAATCAAGGAGGCCCTTTCTATTCTTAAATCACAACGGTATTCTTTTTAAAAATAAATATTTTTATTGATTTCAGAGAGGAAGGGAGAGGGAGAGAGAGAGAAACATCAATGATGAGAAAGAATCATTGATCAGCTGCCTCCTGCACACCCCACACTGGGGATAGAGCCCTCAACCCAGGCATGTACCCTGACTGGGAATCGAACTGCAACCTCCTGGTTCATGGGTTGATGCTCAACCACTGAGGCACGCCAGCTGGGCACAAAGGTATTCTACTTCATTTTCTTCTATTCATTCTCTGGTTTTACTTTTCCTGTATCTTTATTCCATTTCTAATCCCCCTTGGGTTGTGGGGTAGGTTACAGTCATATTTCTCCATAACCTGCACTGCTTACCAGCTATGTGACCCTGGGCGAGCCTCTTCCCCCATGTGCCTCAATCTCCTCATCTGTAAAATGAGGGTCATCATCGTAGTACATGGGTATAATAATTCTAAAGTTGTTACAATTAATATTAGGATGAAAGGAACTACTCTGTGTCAAATGCCTAGTGGCTCCTGGCAGGTAGTAAGTGCTCAGCCCACTGCAATTATTAAACTACATTGAAGGTACAGAAATGAATAAACCGTATGGCATAATAGAAACATGATAGAAGTAGAAATCATTATTAAGCTCTTACTGTGTGCCAGGCCCCATGCTGACTGCTTTTTAGGAGTAATCCCACTGGATACTATCCCCATTCCACAGAGGAGAAGACTGAGGCTCAGAGAGGGGGAGCCACTGGCTCAAAGTTGCACAGAGACTCATAGTGTGGCGCTTCAGCTCCAACCCCAGCACATGGGACATCCCTCTGGGGGTGTGAGTTTCATCTGCCTCATTTGAGCCTGGCTCTGAGATGTGGGGACAGAGCAGACGGAGCCTGGCTCTGAGATGTGGGGACAGAGCCGACTGGTCTCAGAGTTTGATTGCCTGGCTATTAGTGGCCGGTAGGTTGGACTCCCCTTATAGCCTGGCAGGACTGGACTGAGCGGGACAGGCCTGGAGGGGAAGAAGAAGAGGTGGTCCTGACTAGGCTAGGTCTTGTGGCCTTAGGTCTCAGCCCCAGCTTGGGTACCTACCTTTGGCTACAGGATTTTAGAATGTCAAGATAAAACCTACCAGCAGTGCCTTTTTATGAATGGGCAGATCTCTTTTCAAAATACATCTCCAATCATTTCTTATCACCTTGTCCCCACCTGGTCCAGCTTCATCGTCTCCAGAGTTGACTTTCTCTCTGCTTTCCTAGCTCTTTCCTAGCTGTACCCCCAAGTCTGTTTCCTCCACGGCAGCCAGAGGGCACCTGTGAGTCAGATTCCCCCCTCCCTTCTCTGCTAATCACCTCCCCTCCCCACCCCCCACCATGAGGCCATGTGCCCTCAAAACACTCTTCACTGAAGTATTTCATCTGGAGTCAGGCCTGGCCATGTTGATGTCTCACATAATCATCCCAAAGAAAGTTGGGCCCCCAGTGAGACAAACAACCCAAGTCCCAGTGCCAACTTCCCGGCAAAAGGAACTCACACCGCATGCCTCCTGACTCAAACTCTTTCAACTGGCTTCTCTGCCTGGGGCACCCAGGCCTGTCTCAGCAGGGCCCAGACATCTTTCCTGTCTGTCTTAAACCTGGGCATGCCCCACCCTGCTCTCTCCTGCTTTCTCATTTCAGACCACACCAGGCCCTAAGGCCTCCCACTCCCAGGCTTACTGGATCCACATCCCCCGTGTGCCTCGGGGCCTCCTCCATGGGACTTCAGCCCAATGGCCCACCCCTGAGCCCTAACAAGCTCCTGTCCCCTGGCCTGTGTGCCCAGGGCCTGTCAGACCTCTGCCCTCCAAGCTCTCTGGGCATAGGAAGTGCCTTGCTCAGTGTAAATGGGCTGAATGATGCTCCTTCCCCAAATGATACGTTCCTGTCCCCAAACCTTATTTAGAATGAGGATCTTTTTTTTTAAATTGAGCCTGCCCAATGTGGCTCAGTGGTTGAGCATCGAGCTATGAACCAGGAGGTTGCGTATATTTTAAATATATATTTTTATTGGTTTCAGAGAGGAAGGGAGAGGGAGAGAGAATCATCAATGATGAGAATCATTGATCGGCTGCTCCTGCATTCCCCAAACTGGGGATAGAGCCCACAACCCAGGCATGTGCCCTGACCTGGACTTGAACGGTGACCTCCTGGTTCATAGGTCCACACTTAACCACTGAGCCACACTGGCAGGACTAGAATAAGGGTCTTTGCAGACATAATTAAGGATCTTGAGATGAGTTTATTCTGGATTAGGATGGGCCCTGATTCCAGTGACACCTGTCCCCGTAAGACACAGAAAACACAGAGACAAGCAGAGGGGAGGGCCATGTGAAGACCAAGGCACAGATTAGCGCCACGCAGCCACAAGCCAAGGAGCGCCGATGATGGCTATCAGCCACCAAGAGCTGGGAGAGGCCTGACACTGAGTCTCACTCCCAGCCTCCAGAAGGCACTCAGCCTGGCCACACCCTGGGTTTGGACTTCTGGCCTCCAGAACTGTGAGAATAAACTCCTCTTGTGTCAGTCCCCCAGCTTGCGGTGCGTTGTGTGGCAGCCCAGGACACTAAACCCTCTGTGTTTCCCGGAATGCTGTGAGCTTCACCAGGTCTGTATTTCCCAGAAGACTGTGAGCTTCACAAGACTGCTGTGCTTGTTGCTCCCTGGCTCCCCTGGCCCTCAGGAAGGAGCTGTGCCCAAGGACGGACACATGAGTCATGAAGTAGGAGCAGGGCCCAGGAAAGAGGGTCTTTTCCTGGAGCCAAAGAGACTATCCACTCCTCTCAGATGGGCAGGGGCTGAAGGAGCTGGAGGAGGGGGCCCTTCCTGGGGAACCACAGCAGACCCCCGGCCGGGGCTGCCTTTCCTCTGCACACTCCCTGATGTGAACAGATGTTGCAGGCCCTCTGGTCTGAGTCACTTTGTCACTCAGTGACTCATCCAACAAACACTCAGAGGGTCACTTCTGGGCCAGGTGTCACTCTGGGCACCAGGGATGCAAAGACGGTGGTGACCTCAAGGAAACGGGGTGCTCTGGGCGGGGACTTTCTTGAGTGTTCCCCAGATTGTCTCTCGTCCCCTCATGACAAAGAGGGAAGATGTCTGCCCGAATATCACAGAGTTCCAGGCTCCCTTCCCCACCTCATCTTGGACAAGCGTGGAATCAGCAGACGATGAAAGTGTTGTCAAGTCTGTGGGAGGGAACAGGAGTACCTGTACTTTAAGGACTAGGTTTTAATAGATGCTTATTGTTTGTGTTGTGCTATTTTAAGATGAAAGGTTGGTACATTGAAATTTCAGGAGACTGATGATGACATATTTCAGGGACTTGAAGTTCTCTTACAAATTAAATGACACTCCACCTCCTCACTCCCAGCAAAGGAAAATTAAGAGAAAACAAAATCCAAAAACTTTGCAAGCTCAAAACCTTCACGCTCAAAGGAAAAGCCAAACTTCTCCCTGCAGCTCCCCCCACTCCTGCTCTACACCATTTGCCCCATCACCCCCACTGTCCTCCCTCCTCTCATCTCCCCTCCTCCCACTCTCTCCTCACTCACTCTGCTGTGGCCTCACTGGACTCCTGGCTGTTCCTTAAACAACTCAGGCATGCTCCTACCTCAGGACCTTTGCACAGGCTGGCTCTTTGCCTGGAATGCTATTCCCTCGCTCTCCACTTGGCTTCCTCCTTACCTCCTTCTTCAAGTCTTTGCTCAAATGTCACCTTCTCAGTGAGGCTTTTGCTGACTTTGTTACTTAAAATTGTGCCCAACACTCTACCCACTTGGTTTAATTTTCTTCATCACTCTCAGCACTATCTAGCATATTTAATGCTTTATTTACTCTTAATTACCCACCCCCCTTGACTGTTAGCTTTGCAAATATAGGAATTTTGTCCAGTTTTGTTCACTGCTGTGTCCCTAGCATCAAGAACAGGGCTGGGCACACAGTAGGTACTCAATGAATGCATATTGAATGAATGAGTACTTATAATGTGTCAGGCAGGCACTAAGCTGTGTGCTTTAATAATTAGTAACTATTCAAGGAGACCTGGGGCAGGCTTTCTGCTGAGTGCTTTAGAAAGACTGTCCATGTTAATTACACACTTGCTCTCCGTCAGGCTTGTGGCCGAGTTCTTGCTCTGGGAAGTGAGAAGGGGTGACTTCTATGATTAGTCCTGTTTCACACGGGAGAAAACCAAGGCTCTGAGAGGTTTTGTCATTTTTCTTGGGGAATGCAGTGAGCAGAACTTGAACTCAGCATAGCCAACCTCTAGAAACCAAGTTCTTAGCCATGTTTTTGCCCCCGATGTACTGCCTCGCCCAGTTTTCACAACGCCCCTATTAAGTCTGTACCTTCATTGCCCCTGGTTGTCAAAGGAGGCCACTGAGACTCAGAGAAGTAAAGTTACTTGCCCAAGGACACACAGCAGCAGAGTGGCAGAGCCAGGATGGCTCAGCCTAGGAGTAGAGTGAGCATGGTTGTCACAAGATAGCAGGGGAGCCCCAACTGGTTTGGCCCCCAGATTAATGGGTCCCAGGTTTGATTCCAGTCAAGGGCACCTCAGTTTTAGGCTCGATCCCAAGCCCTGGTTGGGGTAGGTGCGGGACGAAACCAATCAATGTGTCTCTCACGTCCATGTTTCTTTCTCTGTGTCTCTCCCCCTCCCTTCCACTCTCTCTCTTTCTTTAAAAAAATATATTTTATTGATTTTTTACAGAGAGGAGGGGAGAGGGATAGACAGAAACATCGATGAGAGAGAAACATTGATCAGCTGCCTCTTGCACGCCCTCTACTGGGGATGTGCCCACAACCAAGGTACATGCCCTTGACCTGAATCGAACCTGGGACCCTTGAGTCCGCAGGCTGACGCTCTATCCGCTGAGCCAAACCAGTTAGGGCAGGGGTGGGCAAACTTTTTGACTCGAGGGTCACAATGGGTTCTTAAACTGGACCGGAGGGCCGGAACAAAAGCATGGATGGAGTGTTTGTGTGAACTAATATAAATTCAAAGTAAACATCATTACATAAAAGGGTACGGTCTTTTTTTTTTTTTTTAGTTTTATTCATTTCAAACGGGCCGGATCCGGCCCTCGGGCCGTAGTTTGCCCACGGCTGGGTTAGGGCCTTCCACTCTCTCTTGAAATCAATGGAAAGATATCCTCAGAGGAGGATTAACAAAAAAACAGATTAATCCCCCTCCCCCCCAATGAAAAATAAAAATAAAAACAAGATAACAGGAGAGTGAGCCTACTTTAGATACAGTGTCTTGGGCTGGGTTGGGGGCCAGGGCTCAAGCTGAGAGTCTCAGCAACTTTCCTGGGAATTGGTTTTTAAAGCTCAGCCAAGCCCCTGCTGGTGTGTCTCAATTGGTTGAATGTCCTCCTATGTGCCAGTTCCATTTCCAGTCTGGGCACATGCTGGGGTTTCAGGCCTGATCCCCAGTAGGGGGCGTGCAGGAGGCAGCCAATGGCTGTTTCTCTCTCCTCCCTTCCTCTCTCTCTCAAATCAATAAAAACAATTTTTGCCCTAGCTGGTTTGGCTCAGTGGATAGAGCATTGGCCTGTGGGCTGAAGGGTCCTGGGTTTGATTCCAGTCAAGGGCACATGCCTGGGTTGCGGGCTTGATCCCCAGTAGGAGACGTGCAGGAGACAGCCAATCAATGATTCTCTTATCATTGATGTTTCTATCTCTCTCTCCTTCTCCCTTCCTCTCTGAAATAAAAATATATTTAAAAAACTATTTATTATTAATTTATTTTTAATCCTCACCCGAGGATATTTTTCCATTGATTTTTAGAGGTGGAAGAGAGGGAAAGACAGAAACATTGATGTGAGAGAAACACATCAATTGGTGGCCTCCTGCATGCGCCCTGACCAGGGCCTGGGCCAGGGAGGAGCCTGCAACCGAGGTATGTGCCCTTGCCGGAATCGAACCCGGGATCCTTAGGTCCGCAGGCCAATGCTTTATCCACTGAGCCAAACCGGCTAAAAACATTTTTTTAAAAAAGCTCAGCTAAGCACACTTGACCTAAAAGACCTGGGCCACACCCCAGGCTGTGAGCTAAGAGAGCTTCACATAAGCATGTAGTTATGCTAATAACTGATGCACAGTGCTGGTTCTATGCCAGGCCCTGGGGTGTATCTGTATCTAGAACTACTTTACAGCCCTAGAAGAGGTACTACAGTAGTCCCAGGACCCCTCATCCACAGGAAATATAGTCCAAGACCCCTGTGGATGCCTGAAACCACAGATAGTACTAAACCCTGTATGTACTTTTTTTTCTCTACATACCTACCTATGGTAAAGTTTAATTTTTTAAAATATATATTTTATTAAATTTTTTTTTTTTTTTTTTTTACAGAGAGGAAGGGAGAGGGATAGAGAGTTAGAAACATCGATGAGAGAGAAACATCGATCAGCTGCCTCCTGCACACTCCCTCCTGGGGATATGCCCGCAACCAAGGTACATGCCCTTGACCAGAATCGAACCTGGGACCCTTGAGTCCACAGGCTGACGCTCTATCCACTGAGCCAAACTGGTTAGGGCTGGTAAAGTTTAATTTATAAATTAGGCACAGTTAGAGATTAACAACTAATAATAAAATGAACAATTATAACACTATACTGTAAAAAGAGTTATGTTAATGTGGTCTCTGTTATTGAAAACTTTCACCTTTTCACTTAAAGGAAGCACTTCATGGCTTCAATTTGGCATATCCAAATTGCCAGCATTGCTACCCTTGTACTTTGGGGCCATTACTAAGTAAAATATTGCTATTTGAACACAAGCACTGGGATACCATGACAGTTGATCTGATAATCAAGATGGCTACTAAGTGACTAATGGTTGGGGAGGGGAGGAGCATACATAGTGTGGATGTGCTGGACAAAGGGATGATTCAGCTCTGGGCTGGATGGAGCAGGCTGGCACAAGACTTCCTTGAACTACTCAGAATGACATGCAATTTAAAACTTACGAATTATTTCTGGAATTTTCCATTTAATATTTTGGACTGCGGTTGACTGGTGTTAACTGAAACTGTGGGAAGCGAAACCAGATTGAAGAAACTGAGGCACAGAGAGGTTGTCACTTGCCCAAGGTCACACAGTAGAAAGTGGCTGAGCTGGAACTGAAACTTGGAAGCAGGAACAATGGCTAGGGGAGAGTAAGGGGCCACCAAACACTGACCTGTATCTTCACTCCCATGTAGGTAGGCATGGCAGAATAAAGGAATGAGGAAACTCTTTATTTCCACCATACACTACCTAAGGGGAAAAAATTCAGAGTGTACAGTATGCACCATTTGTGTAAAACAGAAAAATGCACTTACACAGCATCTCTGGGAAGGCATACACTCACTGGGAATATTCGCTGGGGTGGACTCAAATAGCAGGGTGGGAGGATTCTCACTCTGCCCTTGCAAGTTTGGTATTTCAATTACACAGCCAACAACTGAACCCCAAATTTAGAAATTATAGTTATACAAGCACACCCTGAGGATGCACAAAAAAAATGTTTTTAAATAAAATCTGATGCCATGGCTTGTTTATACAGGCACGGAGGGCAAGGGAGCTGCAGGCCCAGAGGGGTGAGGGGACTCGACTTCTCACCTCAGGCTTGATAAACATTTTGAGTTTTTACTGTTTAAATCATGCAGAAATGTGACACTACTGGTACAATGGATCAAGATGAGGTGGGTCAGAGGGGAAGCTCTGCATGTCCTGACAGGCCAGGAACTCCAAAACGTGCCGAGAGGCAGCATGGGAACAGGAAAATGAATCCCTAAAGGGCAGCCCAGGAAGTGGTCTGCTAATGGACCCACCAAACATCTCTGGACACACACATCCAGGTCCAGCATGCGCAAAACAGTGCACACCTGAAAAGCAGGTTTTCTTTCCACCTGAGTCTTTTTTTTTTACCGTGATCACTGCTCTGAAGAATCACTGCCCCACCCACACCCTCAATAGGTTGTTTCTGGAAGTTCCCATTACTGTGTGCACATCCAGGCTTTGTGCACTTTCGGATATTAAGTTCACAGGGACCTGCTACATAATGGAGACTGGGGGCAGGGGGCAGGCAGCACTGGGGATGGTGACCCTGTCTGCAGCCAAGTTCAGTTCTGCATTCAATGTCTTCTTGGTGCCTGAGGCAGTTCAGTAAACATCTCGTGATGAGGTCCTTTTTGGCTCTGCTATCTGGGGTCACTTCCCAACTAGGATGGCTCAATGTGGCTGCTCTTCTAAGAAGAGACCTGTCCTAGATTTGGGTGAAAAGCTCTCAATTCTAGTTCTGTGCTTTCCAATAGTTGCCACTAACCATGTGCAGCTGCTGAGGACTTAAAATGTGGCTGGAGAGACTGAGAAATTGAGTTTTTAATGTTATTGAATTTAATTTCCATTTAAACTCAGAACATTCCCTTCATTACAAAGTTCTCTTGGACAGTGCTGCTCCCAGACTGTTCTCAGGGGTTAAATTGCTGTAGTGGGAAGGGAAAGCCACTCCTAGGTTGACTTTAATATGGTGTTATTTTTACTGACTTTTTTGTAGCTAAGTAGCAATACATTGTTTCCAGCCTGTATACTTACTTACCTTATAGTAAAACCAGTCCCTTAAAAAAAAAAAAAAATGTTACAGAGTAAAAGCAGCCTCAGTGGTGTGCAAAATAAGGGAGAGCAGGAAGCGGTCTTCTCCAGGGCAGGCAGCCAGCACCGGCCTGGAGTCCTAGTCAGGCTTGGCCAGGGCCTGCCCAACAACCCAGCCTGTTCCAGCAAGAAAGGACTGGAAGAGGATTAAGAGGACAGAACATGCACTGCCCCCCTGGGCCCCAAAAGACAGAAAGGAGAAATGCTTAACTTTGGCCCCAACCTTCACAAAAAAATAAGCTCTGAATCCAGTGGGGTCTTGGATATCTAGATGCAGAGTCTGGGTGGGTTGAAACTCCCCAACCGACATGGAGCCCAGGAGGGAACAGTTATCTCTTTGGCAGAGGACTCCTGCCTCTCCTGCAACTCCTCCCTCCTGTTCTGGCTGGAGGGATACCCAGCCCCGCCCCAGTCAGCAGAGCCCTCAAACAGAGTCGCAGGACTGCTCCCCTGAGGTTTAGCATCAGACTTTAATGCTGTCTTTAACGCTGCACATTGACAAGTCACACACTTTGGTCTTGTATTGGCAGTGGCAACTTACAATGAGTCTAAAGGTCTGAGCACCAGACTGGCCTATAGGGAACAGATACTCATTTCCTCCCCCCCCCACCCCCCCGCCCCCATTCTTTCCCATTATGGGCCTGTACAGAGAGCAGCAGCTGCCATGGACTGGTTTCATTTGAAAGTACACCAACTTTACATGGAATTATAAAAACATATTTACAGACGTCCCACAGTGCTCCTATAATCAGGAGCAAAGACCCTTTTATCAAAAGGGATTATATCTAGGGCTGTGCAAAATTCAAAAGGATCAGATCCTTTTGAAAGAGTCCAGAGTCCATTAAACAAAGCATGTCCCGGGCCATTGGGAAGGCCCAGTGTGCCAAAGATTGCCTTAAAGGAAAAGACCCTTCAGTGAGCACACTTGGCCTCGGAGCCTGAGGTTGAAAAGGGCTCCTGACTCTCGAGGGAGAGGTGGCTGTGCAAGTCACTCTGAGGCTGGCTCCCTTGGTCCTGCTGGAATGAGAGGTATTGCTTGTGGGTGCAGGCCAGGCCTTTCTGCAAAAATAGTCTAGGTTCTCAATTTGAGATGGTAAAAGATGGGATTCTTCAGAGGAAGAGCAAGACATGGGAGACAAATACAGAAGGAAACACAAATTGGTCACACAACAAATTGAAGAGCATTCAGGGAAGGTGTGGTGACCAGGATGGCAGGTTGCCATCACCTAATGGCCGCAAGCAAAGGGATGACAGAGGGCTCAAGTCCAGCTGCAGGGCTGCCTCTCGGCCCTGGGCAGGGCCTGGAGGAGGAGGGGTGGGCCCATCCCAGGAGGGCTGCAGAACCCAGTGGGGCAAGCTGGAACGCCTTCTCCTGCTGTCACCACCACCTACCGCCCTATCGGCTCGAAAAACCACTGAAGTCTAGTGCACGACTTTGAAAGATTGTAATATATTCTCTGGAAAACATTCAGCAGTACGAAAGCCCTCCCTGGGCCCTCCCGCCCTCTCACGGGTCCACAACTGGTGGAACGGTCCAGAAATCCTTGAGCTCTGGAAAGGTCCCTGGTCAGTCCTTGGGGAACACAGGTGGCTATTTTGGAAGAACCTGCTCAAGTATGGTTCTTGACGTCTGGGGAATCCTTTCGGGGAAGATCACTTCAAACTCAATAACGAGGTCCCCGCGTTTCTCGGGTGTTTTCGGGAGAGGGAGGCCTTCTCCAGGAACTTTTCGCCGCATGCCAGGCCTGATGACATCTTTGAACACGATGGGTATGGTCCTGCCGTCCAGAGTGGGGACATTCACAGTACAGCCACACAGAGCCTTAGAAAAGCAAAGTGACAGCATTAGGTAAAGGGTATAACTTAGGAAGTTCCACTCCAGCCTAGAGGCTGTTTGGGGTAGGGTAAGAGCCATCAGGCCTCTGCAACTAAGACTCTGCCCCCAGGTCTACCCAGGTCAGCATCATGGAAGCTCCAGAAAAATGGAGTTTTGATAAGCTGTGTACCTGGTGCCCCCGCCCCCCCATCCTTCCCCAAATCTAACAGACACCAGGAGCTCAAAACTATCTGTCAAACAAAGACAAGTATGTGTCAAAAAGCAGCCCTTTCTCCAGACACCACTCTGCCTAGTGCCTTACCTCCCGGAGGGTGACCCTGGCTGGGTAAATGACATCAGAGCCATCTCTCTTAAAGATATTGTGTGGCTTGTCCTTTAAAACAAAGACGATGTCAGCTGGAATGTTGTTAGAGGTCTGGTCTCCCTCCTTGGGGAAGGTGATTTTGGTCCCTTCTTTCCACCCCCGTTTCACTTCAATGGTCAAGATTTTGTCTTCGTTGCGAATGCTCTTCCCATCGGGGTTCAGCCTTTTATGGGAGATCTTCATCTTCTTGGTACAGCCGCTGTAGATCTCTTCAAGGGAGACCCTAAGGTCATGGGTGACAGGGGGGTCTTGCTTCTTTCGGGTGGGCTCTTGGGCAGGGCGGGAGCGGACAAAGTTCATGTTGGTGAAGCCACCCATGCCCATGGGGAAGCCAGAGAACGGGTCATCAATGTCCATGCCTTCTTCCCCGTTCCGCTGTCCAAAAAAGGTGTCAAAGGGATTTCGGCCACCGAAGAACTCAGCAAACATGGCATGAGGGTCTCCATGGAATGTGTAGCTAAAGGAGGTACCGTTAGCACCACCGCCGCTTCCACCACTGGGGCCACCGCCCTTTAGGCCTGAAAGGAGAATTAAAAGAAGTCAGATGGCTGGCCAGGGGCTTTCCTTAAGGGAAAAAACCTTGGGAGCCACCAGGAGAGGAATTTTATTTAGCCTGCCAGAGAAGAACAAGGGAACCTGAATTTTTGTTGTTGTTCATCCTCACCCTAGGATATTTTCCCATTGATTTTTTTTTTCTTTCTTAGAGAGAGAGGAAGGGAGGGAGGGGCGAGGGGAGAAGAGAGAGATCAATGTGACAGAGACACATGGATTGGTTGACTCTGGCACATAACCCGACCAACCAGGGAGGGGGATTGAACCTGCAACCCTTCAGTTCAGGGGCCCATACTCTAACCACTGAGCACTCCAGCCAGGGCAAGAACCAGAGCCTTTACCTCCATCAAGGTCCTTCAGTGTGGCATGACAGGGGCAAGGCAGCTCAGGCTCTGAAATGGGCCTCTCTAGGGGCTACCCAGTTCCTGTCACTTCTTCACTGACCCACCCTCCCCAAATGATATAAGGACTTAAAAGAATTCACTAAGAGATCAGATAAATGCCCAGGGGACTTGGCTCAGTGGTTGAGCATGGACCTATGAACCAGGAGGTCATGGTTCAATTTCCAGTCAGGGCACATGCCCGGGTTGCAGGCTTGGTCCCAGTGGGGGTGTGTGCAGGAGGCAGCCAATCAATGATTCTCATCATTGACATTTCTATCTCTCTCTCCCTCTTCCTTCCTCTATAAAATCAATTAAAAAAGAGAAAGAGATCAGATGAAAAAAACCTGACCGAGGGTCAGCTTTCAGGAAGTGCTTACTCTCAAGTCCTTTAGGGCTGGAGCCATGTGTGGGGAGAATAAAAAACGTTGGTAAAACAATACTCGGAGGTTTTCAAATTCTCACACCCTGGCACTAACTGCCACCATATAAAAATCCAGTTAATTTCTTAACACCAAATCCAGAAGCCAGTCTGAGTCAACCATGAGCAACTGGACAAACAAGAAAGCCGCTTTCTCCTCCCCCGAGGAGGGCTACCCGGGGAGGCTGGGCAGAGGCGGGCCCCTGTTCTCTGTCCCTTGCCGGCCGCAGTGGCGCAGGCTGCCATCGCCATGCCTGGCTCTGGGCTGGGTAAGCCCTTGACTGCGATCAGCTCACTCCGCCCTCCCTGGGCCGGGGAGTGAGGTGGAGAGAACTGGCGCTCCCTGTGCGGGCTCACCCTGCACTCAGGTGGTGCTCGGCGCTCACCCAGAGGCCCGGCCCCGCACCCCTGGACAGGACAGCACGGCCTCCACCAGTCCCAGGTCAGCCGGGGCCTGTGGGCCCGCAGCGTCACCGGCCGAAGACACCGCCGTTCCCCTCTGCGTCCGCACCCGCACCCGGGGCCGCGGGCGGAGGCGCCCAGGGAGGGGCAGCCCCAGATGTGTTAGAAGCTTCTGGGCGAGCGACGCGGCCAGCGTTCCTCCTCCCTTCCGGCGGCTGCCAATCCGAGGGCGTAGGCCCGCGCGGCCAGAGGGCGGGGGCTGCTCGCCGCCGGCCCCGGCATCCAC
>NW_005871358.1:988336-1024137 GCF_000147115.1 Myotis lucifugus
CTGTTTCCTTTCCCGGACAACACGTCGCTGCCGCACGACCGCCCCGGCCTGAGTGAACAGGTCCCACCAGGCTGTGAGGCGAGGCTGGGGAGGCCCCGCCCCTCCAAGAAGAAGGTAACCCTGCGGGTCCGCCAACGCCCGGTCGGGTCCTGACGGGAGACCCTGGGCAAGTGGCTAAACCTCCTCCTGTCTCATCCTCCCTCTTTCCCGGCGGCGAGGAGCGTGCGGTTCGGAGCCCCAGGACTGCCCCTGTCCGGTCAGACAAGCCCTATAAAGCGAGGCGAGGACCTGGGAAAGCTCACCTCCCGGGAGGTCTTCCCAGTCCCGCTGCTCCCGGGCCTTTCACTTTACCGTTTTCCCTAGAACACGTGCCACTGACATCTGAAATGATCTTGGTTTCCACGACCAGTGTCACCTGCTCTCAGCCTGCGACCCCACCAGGGCAGGCCCTGGGACCTGTCAGTGCTGGGTCGGCGGTACCTGGAACAGTGTCTGGCACTCGGTCGCAGTGGACGCTTCATGAATATTTTCGGCTCTTTTGAATGCACCTCCTCTTTTTCTCTCTCCACTACCTTTTGATTTGGGGAACATAGTGTGTCCGACACCTCTCAGGGCCTGTTTCCTTCTTTGCGGGTGACATGGTTCCTTTTGGCTCTGGGAGTCTGGGGTGCCTGTGGTCCAAGACAGGGCTGATGGGAAAAGGAGGTTCAGGAAGGGATAGCCTGGGAAGGGCATCGGGAAGAGGGGGCAGGCAGTGGGGGCCCCCCCCAGGGGCCGGTTCCTGGAAGTACTGCTTGGGAGGTCAGGGAGTTGTGACATCGGCTCTCGAGCCAGACAGCTGGGTTTCATTTCTGCTTCCAGCACTTCCTGGCTGCATGACCTCGGGCTACTTACCCAGCGAGCTATTCTGGGCCTCAGCTTCCTAATCTGTACAGTGGGGATGGTGTTTGCACCTGCTTCATAGAGCTCTGAAGTTGACATGAGTCAACCTTTGTAAAGTGCCTGGGACAGGCCTGGCACAGAGGAAGTGCTCTCAGCGAGGTAACCTCTTGTTGAGTGAGGGGCTGCTGAACCACCAGCTTCCTGGTAACACCACAACAAAAAGTTCAATGACTGCTATCCTTATGCAACCTGGGACTCCTGAAAAGATGACGCTGGCCTTCCCTGTGGTCTAGTAGGGGGATTCCAGCCTCCATGGCCACTCACGGACCCGGGGGCTAGGACACACTGCCAGCCTGGGAGGCTGGGTATGGGCTGGTGTCCACTGGCACAGCATAGCAGGGGGCATGAACCAATCATGGGAGAAAGAGAGTTTGATTTTTAAAAAGTTACATAAATAGACAGCAGAAGAGTCACATTATGGGAAAAAGCCAGATTTTCGGGACTTGCTCATACTTATAAGCTAGTATTTATTTTATAGGATAAATTTAGAGTTACAAATGTGACAGCTTCCAAAGTTCCTACCCAGTTGTTCAATTAAACACTAATCAAAGTGTTGCTATGAAGGTATTTTGTAGATGTGGTTAATATCACCGATCAGCTGACTTTAAGTGCAGGGGATGACTCTGGATAATGTGGGTGGGCCTCATCCAATCAGTTGCAAGGCTTTAAAAGCAAATACTGAAAGGCCTTAAGATAAATATTGATGCACCCCTATGGTCCATTGCAGCATTATTTACAATAGCCAAGCTGTGGAAGCAACCCAAGTGCCCATCAATAGATGAGTGGATATGTCCTGGCCAGTGAGCTCAGTGGTCAGAGTGTCAGCCTGCACACTGAAAGTCTCAGGTTCAATTTCTGGTCAAGAACACATACCTGGGTTGCAGGTTCAATCCCCGGCCCTGGTTAGGATATGTGCGGGAGGCAACCAATCCTCCCTCTCTCTCTCTCCCTTCCACTCTTCTCTAAAAATCAATGGGAAAAATATCCTTGGGTGAAGATTAACAAAAATAAATTAAAAATAGATGACTGGATTAAAAAAGCTGTGCTACATATATACAATGGAATATTAGTCATGAAAAAAGAATGAATCTTAAAAAAAAAGAATGAATCTTACTATTTGCGACAGTGTGGATGAACCTAAAGGGTATTGTGCTAAGTGAAATAAGTCAGTTAAAGAAAGACAAATACCATATGATTTCACTTATATGTGGAATCTAAAGAACAATATAAACAAAACAGAAAAGGACCAGATACAGAGAACAGACTGATGGTTTTCAGAGGGGAAGAGTGTTGGAGGACTAGGTGAAAAAGGCAGAGGGACTGAGAAGTACAGATTGGTAGTTCCAGAATAATCATGAGGGTGTAAACTACGGCATAGGAAATATAGTCAATTATATTGTAATAAGTATGTTTGGTGACAGTTTGGTGCTGGCAATATCAGGGGGAACATTTGTGAAGTATATGATTGTCTATCCACTATGCTGTACACCTCAAACTAATACAAAATAATATTAAATGTAAATTGTAATTGAAAGAATTAAAAAACAAAACAAAAATTAACTATAAATGAAAATACTGAAGTTTCCCCGAGGAAGAAGTATCAGCTTCTGGCCAAGAGTTTCCAGCCTGCTGGTCTACCCTACAGATTTCAGACTTGCTTGCCAGTCCCCATAATCGTGTAAGCCAATGCCTTAAAATAAATCTCTTAATACTCACACACTGACAAACACATATAGCCCACTAGTTCTGGTTCCTTGGTAGACCCCTGACTGATATAGGAACTAAGCAGGTGAGTCTGGAGTTAGCCTCGGTTGAAATCCCAGACCCACAATTTACTAATTTACTACCTGTGCCATCTTACATAACTTGCTTGATCTCTCAGAGTGTTAGGTGTGTCCTCCATAAAATGAGGATAAGAGTAGCTCTTACCACCCAAGGTTACTATGTGGAAGGAATTAAGAGGAGCCAGGAAATGAACATTATAATAACAGTTAACTATGTGCCAAGCCATTTTCAAGTGGTCAGTGTGTATTAACTCATTTAATCCTCACAATAATCCTAGGAAGTTGGCCTAGTGTTAACCTTTTTACAGTCGAGGCTCTGAGAGGTCACGTGACTTGCCTGAGGTCACCCAGGGAATAAGATGCTGAAGTGTAGCATGTTTAGCACACTGAGTGCTTTCTGATAAGCACTGAGCTTGTGTAAGATATGATTCAGATGATGATAAAGCCTTAATTATAAAAAAAGTGCATCACCACTCTTTTCAATTCTCTCATCAAAAAGGCCTTCAAAAGCACAACTGCCATATGAGCCAGCAATCCCACCCTTGATAGAACACCTGTGTGAAATAAAAACCTATGTTCACATAAAACCCATGAACCAATAATTATCAAGGTTTTACTCATAATTACTGACAGCCATTAAAACCTAAATGTCCTTCAGTGGGTGATTGGATAAACAAACTGACCTAGCAACATGATGGAATATTATTCAGCCATAAAAAAGAAGCTACTGATACAGGAACTAATGCAGATGCACTTTAAGTACATGGTTAGTGAAAGAAGGCAGACTCAAAAGGCTATTTCCTGTGTAATGCCATTTAATAGCACCTTCTGGAAAAGGCAAAAGTATTGGGGCAGAAAGTGGTTGTTGGCGGCTGGGATCTACTACAGGGGGTATAGGAGAGATTTTTGGGATGCTGAAAATGTTCTATATCTTGACTGTGGTGGTGGTTATACCACTATCTGTATTCAGAACTATAAACTGAAAAAGGTGTATCTATATTATACCATAATAAAAATAAATAAATAAACATCCCATGGGCTTCACAATAAAAAATGCAAATCAGGGCAGGGCTTGGGAAACTTCTCTCTGGGGCTCCTGACACAGCAGAAAGTTGCTAACCAGCCCTAGCTTGTCTTTTCTCTGCTTCCCCTTCCCTAACAATTCGAACCAGCTCTATCACGCATTCCCAAACCAGTCAAGCCAGGTTCTGGACAATCAAGATCCTACCTAACCCATGTGTGGGATGCAAACAGAACCTGTGAGCTAGATACAACTGAACACACCAGATCTTTGGTGTCCAAATTATTGTGGGTTCCTCCAGGTCCAAGATCCCAGGAGGCCCCACTTATCTTTCAGCACTGCTAAATGCAAGATCTGTCTGGAATTTCCCTTTTGGAAATTGCTCCCAGGGACTTGTTACAGTCAGCTCAGCAACACCAAATGTGTCTACTTGTCACTGTTATTACCCACTGAGGCTAATAACACAAGCATGATTTAGCTGTCCCTAATGACAGGCACAGCCAGAGCCACAGTACAGTGTCATGAATGGCTGTACAAAGTGGCCAATTTTCATTCCAAGGGTGGATTTGATTTTTGCTGACAGCCTGGTTACTGGAAGCCAGATGAAGCCAACAAGAGGTCCTTACTCCTGCAATACTTGTCAAAAATAAGGAGGAATTTTCTCCTCTGGAGGCTTGCTCCTGCCTTTCTATTAACTTCTTGTGGGTGAGCAGGGTGGAAATTATTTGTATGCCCCATATGGCACAGAGCATAGTAGGTTCACAAAATGAGTTGGTTCCTGTTAAGTGAGTGCAGGGCTCAGGAAAGCAATCTCAAAAGGGGAACTCCAGAATGTTCCAACTCCCTAGGAATGTGTACAGAATTCCCCCAAGGATGCCATCTATTTGGTCAGGACACCACAAGCCTCACCTAGCTGGAACACAGTGATATGGAAGAGGCGCCTACTCAGACTACACTGGAGAAACTAGAATTTGACAGAACTGGTGAAGTAGCAAAACACGGCTAGATTTTAGGGTTTCAACTCTAACCCCTTAGTACCTCACAATTAGACATCTCAAGTAATTCAACTTGGTAGGATTTTAAGATGTGATCTCAGAGTGAGTACTCCCATTGTTCCCCTCAGTGAGGGCAGCAAATGAGGCTTGTTGGGACACAAAGGTTTCAAGATACTGTGAGCCCCCCAACTACCAACAAAATAAAATTGATGCTTTTGAAAGTGCGGTTATAAAACACCTTTGTGTTTTCATCTGTTTTGTCCAGATAGGCTGAGTGAAAAAGATAGTTTCAGTTTCTGAACACCACAGCCTTTGCTGTTACTTAGAAGTCCCCAAAAGTTGTAGCTTCAGAGTGTTTAGAACCAACCTGGATGATTAAGGGCTCAGCAATGACTCACCCTTGCCCCACCCTGTGACTCAGAGGTCTACCTTTGAGGACTTCTTACCATGTCCCTGATATCAGATCATCATGGGTTTCCAATGATGCAAGTTGATGGTGGCTCAGGGCAGGCCTGGATCTGGGAGAAAGAAGAGAAGGTGAGGGAGTATACCAGGTGCTGCCCACTCAGCCTGTCCAGAAATATTGTATGCATGAGTGTGTGTGTGTGTGTGTGTGTGTGTGTGTGTATGTGCATGCGCGTGCGAGGCACAACTGCCAGCCATAAATGGGAGCTGTGTTGCCCTGGCCGGTTTGGCTCAATGGATAGAGCGTTGGCCTGAGGACTGAAAGGTCCCAGGTTCGATTCCCGGTCAAGGGCACATGCCCAGGTTGCGGGCTTGATCCCAGTGGGGGGCATGCAGGAGGCAGCCAGTCAATGATTCTCTCTCATCATTGATATTTCCATCTCTCTCTCCCTTCCTCTCTGAAATCAATAAAGATATATATATATATTAAAAAAAAAAAGGGATCTGTGTCTGTGATGTTCAATGTTCCAATAGGTAGGTTAAGAAAGTAAGATGAGTGGCTCAGTGGTTGAGCGTGGACCTATGAACCAGGAGGTCATGGTTGGATTCTGGGTCAGGGCACATCCTGGGGTTTCCGGCTCTATCTCCAGTGGGGGGCGTGTAGGAAGCAGCCAATCAATGATTTTCTCCTATGGTTGATGTTTCTATTTCTCTCTCCCTCTACTTTCCTCTTGGAAATTAATAAAAATATATCACCAGAGAAAGTTCTTTGTTAAAAAAAAAGTAAAATGAAACAGGGCAACTTAATTTTAGAAATATATCTTCTTCCAATATATCCAAAATATTATCATTTCAAGGTGAAATAAACATAAAAGGTTATTATGAGATTAAAAAAAATTATTTCCTTTTTATACTGTCATTGGAATTGATGTGTCTGACATTTATACAACACATCTCAAATTGGACCAGCCGTATTTCAAGGGCACACCAGCTTCATGTGGTGGACCATACCGGACAGCGCAGGCGGAAACAAATGTGGGTCCCCTGCCACAGGGGGACGGGGGCTTGCATTAAAAAGGGCAGTGAAGACACCCCCTGGTTACAGATTGGGAGGGTCTCAGGGTGCTTTCCCCCACCCATTTCCCCTTTCCTTCCCTCCCATTCATGACAGATAGGGGTCTCCTCGCCAGAGAGGCCACTCCATACCAGCGCTTCAACCCAGGCCCCCAACCCCTAGACCTCTTCCGTTGCTCCCCAGTACCCCAGGGGCCGCCAACCTCGGAATTCACCTAGCTTCGCCGCCCGCCTTGTGGATGCTGCCCTCCCTGTCACTCAACTTCTTGCTCCCGCCCCCGCCGTGCAGTAACCGTCGCTTCCTTTCGTTACCACAGCGACGCCATCAAGAGGCGGGGAAAGGGGCGCGCGGCCTCGAGATCCATTTTGATTGGTGGAGGGCCACGCCCCTTCTTTCTCGCCCACTTCGTGCCCGCGTTCCGTCCCCTCGATGGATTCCGCAAGCTGATTGGCTAGCATTATGGTGAGAGCGGCTAGTCTACGCTCAGACCAGCCCCGTGGGGAAGGGACGAAGGTGGGCGCCCTACACGCTGATTGGCTGGAAGGGCACGCGCTGCAGGGAGGGGCGGGGCGGACGCGGAGCCGTGGTTAGTCTCACGCAGCAGTCGTGAGCGCGTGAGGGACCTGTGCTGCGTTGCGTGCTGGGAGGCAGCAGCAGCAGCAGTAGCAGCAGGAGCAGTAGCCGCCGTGTGAGGAAATCATGAAGCATTACGAGGTAAGAAATGAGGATACGGCCACCGCAAACCCACTCTTTTTTCGTGGGACCAAGAAAAAGATCCCCCTTTCCTGTCCTGTGCCTGAAGGACTGCTGGACGGCGCAGGCGCAGTGGGCGCGGTTGTGCCCCGGAACGCTCGCAAATTTCAGTGCGCATGTGCAGAGGAGGTATTTATAATTCTGCAACCCAGGCTGTTTTGGGGATGCCTTTTCTTGGGGGTCTCTGCTGCACCTGAGGAGTTTGCATTTTCCTGCAGCTCTCCCAGCGGGCAGAGTTGCAGGCTTTGGCAGGGGAGGAACGAGGGTGCGGGACCCTTGCTCCCAATGCGTAGGTGTCTTGCACAACCTGGCACCATGTCGCCACCTCGGGCTTAGGAAGGGGCTTTGCTATCAGCCCTCTCTGGCACGACCTTTGGACCCCTTCCCTCGCCTGGCACGTTCCCGAGAAGCTTAGGAGGTGAGGAAGGTGCTGCCAGAACTGGTTCCCGCCAAGCAACAAAGCTGATCTGGCTTCCTGGTAATCTAAGAGATCATCTTTGTCACCCCTTGTGTGTCACAGAAGTCTCACGCCCACAGCCACTCTTGAAGCCCGTCTTCTGACTCCTAAGCTGGGCTTCTTTTTCCCATAAAACGAAGTTTCTTCAGGCTCGTAGAGATCTCTCTGATAATATTAGTAATTTTATCACTTAATTATTGCTGACTTTTTAGTAACTCATTTAAGCAAGTGCTCACTCTTGTCCTAATAAAATTCAGTTTCCTTCTCTTACCCTCATAGCCTATGAGGTAGGAGACTTTTATTGTTATTATTTCCATTTTTGTAAACCGAAAAACAGTCTGAGATGTCACGTGACTTGCTCAAAGGTTTCCAGCTAGTAAATGCAGAACACAGAGAGAAACTCAGAACTCCAGAGTTCCTTGCCCTGGCCGGTTTGGCCCAGTGGATAGAGCGTCAGCCTGCAGACTGAAGGACCCCAGATTCGATTCCGGCCAAGGGCACATGCCTGGGTTGCGGGCTGGATCCCCAGTAGGGGGTGTGCAGGAGGCAGCCGAACAGTGATTCTCTCTCATCATTTATGTTTCTGTCTCTCTCTCCTCCCTTCCTCTCTGAAATCAATAAAGAAATATATATTTAAAAAAATAAACAAGAAAAAAAATCCAGAGTTCCTAGTTATTAGCCACTATGTCATGCTGGTCCCCAAATAAAAATTAGCAGGTTGAGAGATTTCTCCTCCCCCACCTCCTAATTAAATTTTTTTTGGTAAAATACGTATGAAATTTATCATCTTTATTCTTTTAAAAAATTTCTTTATTGATTTCAGAGAGGAAGGGAGAAGGAGAGAGAGATAGAAACATCAATAATGAGAATCACTGATAGGCTGCCTCCTGCACACCCCCCACTGGGGATCGAGGCCACAACCCAGGCATGTGCCCTTGGCTGAAATCGAACCCGGGACCCTTCAGTCCACAGGCCGACGCTCCATCCACTGAGCCAAGTCGGCCAGGGCCATCTTTATTCTTTTTAAGTGTACAGGTCAGTGGCATTAAGTATGTTCACATTGTTATGCAACCATCATCAGCATCCATTTCCAGAACTCAATTCTTTTCATCTTGCAAAACTGAAGTTCTGTACCCATAAAATAGTAACTTCCTATTCCCCCCCTCTGCCCAGCCTCTAGCAACTGCCATTCTACTTCCGTCTCTGTGAGTTGCACTAAGGTTAGGTACCTCATGTAAATGGAAGGAAGGATTCATTGTTTTTATTCATAAGTTGAATACCACTACCTCTGTCCGCCCCCTTTATTATTGTTATTATTATTGGTAAATTCACCCAGAATCGTTTGAAACTTTTATCCCATAAGTCCTCAGTCATTTTTGGCATGGTACTAAGAATAAGGAGGTAGGGTTCAGTAATCTCTAATGCCTCATTTAACTTTGTGATCATAAAATAAAGTTCTTCTAATATAATTTTCCCTTTTAAACCCTCTGTGTAACCCTGAAGAAAAAGCCACATTCAGTTTGAAAGATGTAGGATGGAAGGTCTGTGTGGCATTTTTAAAGTGGAGTTTTAATCCCCCCCCCCCATTAAATTTATTGGGGGTGACATTGGTTAATATAATTACATAGGTTGCAAGTGTACAGTCCTATAATACATCATCTGTATATAGCATTGTGTGTTTACCACTCAAAGTAAAATCTCTTAATTTTACTAGTCAGACCAAGTAGGCCTCTGAGAACCCGTGGGGTGGGCACTTTTGTTCTGAGAAGCTGGGCACAGATTGGAACCCATGGTTGGACTGGAGAACATGTTTTACCTTACTCAAACCTTTTCCCTCCCAAAAGGAAGGGGGAGCGTCAAACCCACTGTTCAAAATAAAAAAAATAAACAAAATGGAAAAAAAATAGTTATTTTCCTGTGTTCTCTGTTATCATCCTCTGCTAACCTTTGCCAAGTATTCACTGAGGTGATAGCTGCAAAGTTTCTGTATGGGAGGAGCAGTCACCTCCCTGCCGGGTTTGCACAGCAAGCAGATTAGTCCAGGGGTGTGTGTTTTTACAGATCAATAAAAGTAGCAAGGATGCTTTCACTCACATTTAGCAAAGATTGAGAAAAGGTTTCAATTACTGTCCACATCAAAGAATATATTTCTGTTTGGGACAAGTGACCCCCTGTCCACAGAGAGATTGGCCTCCCTCAGAAGGCCTTTGTGGCCCCAGAGGTTTCTCCTAGATGATAAAGTGCAATGTACAAGTGCAGTTGATGAGTGATTGAAGTATTGTACAGAAAGGGGCAGGACTCATGCAGTGTCAACAGCAAGCTGACCAGGATTGACATCTGATGTTATGGCAGTTAGAATTTCAGCTAAAGGGAAGGTTTGTTGTAGTGCGCTGTCACTGCCTATTTCCCCTCTGAGATCGGAAATGAAAAAGTATCCCTTCAGTGGCCTGAGACAAGCCTGTAGAGCTGGTCTCCCTCTGGCCTTGGCTGAAGCTGGCGTTTGGAAGTTCAGAGCTGACCCTGGGATTATCTTAGGGTCAGAGCAAGTTAAGATAAGAGAACTACTTATCTCAAGCTACAGGTTTTTTTTTTTTTAAATTACAGTTTTTGCCATTGCTGATTAGAGGTCAAAACAATGATCTCAGTAGCAACTGGAAAAACAGCTTATTGCATCTTGTAAATGAAGAGAACCAGTACCTTCAGCCTCTCAAGCCCAAGTCTCTACTCATTTCCTGCAGCTGGGTACCCCGAGGTGAGGAAGCCTCATCCTCTCGGGGTCCCCACTGCCCTCATTTAGGATCTTCCATCACCTCACCTCAAAGGGTAGCTCTGTTGGTGCCCATTTTGCAGATAATTCTAGGCCAATATTGTGCCTTGCCGCAGGCATATTCTTGCTTCAACTGCCTCTACAGGTGTAAGTATGTGAAAGGTCTGTAACTAGAATACCAGTCATGGGACAGTTTAGAGCCAGAGAACTGAGTAGGAAGGTGAAAATTAAGGAGAAAGTGCAAGTCATGTTTAATGGTGTCGTAGGTGTGTGGGCTTTGACTAGGCTGGGCTGAGTCCTGGCTCTGCCACTCTAAATAATGGCATGACCCCGAGCAGCTTACTTCACCTCTGTGAACCTGTCTCTGGCTGCTCCTTGGAGTGAAGCAGTTTTAAAGAACATTATGAAGTTGCTGGAAACATATTAGCAAGGGGTATACATAAAAGGGGCGGTGCTACATGCAGATCTGGGTCATCCTTTTTAAATGTTTTGCACAATTCCATTATATGAAAAGAAATCAGTTTGATTTACCTAGCCCTTTAATAAATCTCCAAATATCCTGTTGAGTTGAATAAAGCAAGTTGCAAAAGATTCTGTAAATTGAAAAAAAGAAAGTACCAGGTGAGACTTCCATGTACTGTTGTTTATGGGTATATACCTAATCTAAGGATAAGTTGTAATACAAGGTGAGAAATGTGTGGGAATTACACAGTAGTTAGAAGAACCATTGCTTTGGGAGAAAAAGATGGGGAAGAAAAGTTATGGGGAGGCTTTAGCTATGTCTGTTTTATTAAAAAAAGAAAAAGAATCTAATATGACTAGAATAAAATGAAAATTTTACTTCAGAGATGGGATTCTAGGTGTTTCCTGTAATTTTTTCTTCTGAATTCTTGTGTCCTTTTGAAATAGAAGGTGAGGAATAAGTAGGGGTGTTTTTGGCCATCGAACCCTATTTTAACATGTGGTTCTCTGATCCTTGCAGGTTAAATTTGGTGCCTGTTTGCAGGAAGGTGATATGTTCTAAGATGGGGACTGCTTGATGTCTTTACTCTCACACCTTTTTTTTTTTTAATGTTTTTTTAAAAAATTGATTTTAGAGAGAAGAAGGGAGAGGATAGAGAGATATAAACATAGATGATAGAGAGACATCGATCAGCTGCCTCCTGTACACCCCTTACTGGGCATCGAACCCGCAACCCGGGCATGGGCCCTGACCGAGAATTGAATTGGGGACCTCTTGGTTCATGCGTCGACACTGAACCACTGAGCTACACCGGCTGGGCTCTCACACCCTTCTACATTGCATTGAACAGGTCTTCAGAAAGTGCTTTTGGGGTTGATTTTGCATTTGCAGACAGGATGGACCCTAGTTGTGACCCCCTCATCTGAGCTATCTTTTTGTGGCTTGATAGTGATAAAAGCAGGGACACTTGACATTTACGGTGTCCTTCCAAAAACCCTGAGAGGTGGGTACCCTTTGTCCCCCATTTTGTAGACTCCTCATTGATAGAATAGTGTGATGATGGTGCTGCTGACAGCTGCCATTGTTTATTGAGTCCTATGAGCATCTGATTAGGTGGGCAAGAGTATTATTTCTACTTTACAGGCTCAGAGAAGTAATTAAGTTGCTCAAGGTCGTAGACCTAGGAAGCAGTGTGCCTGTCTCCTGTTTCTGTCCCTGCGGTTGATGCTCTACTGACGCTGCTCCAGGCCGCGGATGGCTGTGTATGTTTCTGAGGACACATCCATGGCTGGAGGGTGGGAGAGGCGCCGTGGGCCAGTGTGGACTGTTGGCAGAGGTCTACCTCTGCCTTAAAATCGGTGGACTGTAGAGTTCTGCAGCCATGAAAGCTTGGTGAGCTTTAAAGGCCTTTCTTGTGTTGGCGTGCCTCAGGCTAGGAGCCTGTGAGCGGGTCTTAGGCTTTTGACATCCTGCAGATTTCTTGCTCTGAGCAGGTAGTGATTCACTGTTTCAGATTGTCCTGGTGGGTCCCCTCTTCTGTCCCTTGGTAGCTCTGCATTTCAGCCACTCCCTTCCTGGGGGCCCGAATCTGAGAACCCCGAGCCTGAACGAGCTCTAGAATTCTCGGGTTTGTCTTCTGTACTCTACAGGTCGGGGATCTGAGGCCCAGAGAGGAGGGCCTTTGCCAGGGCCACAGGGCCAGTCCCTCATTGGGTTTGGCAGTGTCCTTCCTGGGAAGACAGCAAAGCCTGCAGGCTTTGGATCTGAGTTGGATTCAGATCCTTAACTGCCCCATAAAAAGCTGAAGCCCACGGACAGGTTCTGCAACCTCACAAGCCAGTTTTCTCATTCATTCATTGGGGGTCAAGGGTGTGCCCTGCTGGCCCCTCCCCCTTCAGAGCTCCTTGTTGCACACTGACCATTACCCTGCTGGGCATAATGGTACCTGACCTCACTGGGTTATGGCTTTAAGGGGTTATTGCTCTGGTGAACATTAGATGAGCAGATGCCTGGAAGGCACTCAGCTCAGGGCCAGGCAAAGCACAGGACAGCAGCTAACATTTAGCAAGTTCTGTTGATCTACTTGCCTTCAGAGGCCTTGGTGCTGAGTTGGAGGAGGCAGGGTGGGGTGGGCTGAGGTGGAGAAGGGGAGGGTCTATGCCAGTGGTTCTCAACCTTCCTAATGCCGCGACCCTTTAATACAGTTCCTCATGTTGTGGTGACTCCCAACCATAAAATTATTTTCATTGCTACTTTATAACTGTAATTTTGCTACTGTTATGAATTGTAAATATCTGATATGCAGATGTATTTTCATTGTTACAAATTGATCATAATGAAAGCATAGTGATAAATCACAAAACAATATGTAATTATATATGTGTTTTCCGATGGTCTTAGGTGACCCCTGTGAAAGGGTTGTTCGACCCCCAAAGGGGTCGTGACCCACAGGTTGAGAACCGCTGGTCTAGGTGGAGGAGGCAGGTAGGAGGTGGGTGAGGGTGGGCTCCAGGTGGGGCAGCTGAGCCCCACTGGCTGGGACTGGGAGTGATCCTGTGCTTAGCAGAGCTCCTTAATAATTGGTTCCTGAGGAGAGGGGAGTTGGAGGGTTGACAACTGTGCTTGGAAGGGACCTGCACCTGTTGTGACACGGTTGTTTAGCTGGGAATCTCTGCACTTTCACCGACAGGCTTGGCTGGGTGAGAAAGGCCAGAGACCTCCAGCTGGTGGGTCAAGTTCAGGCTAGGTCTTAATACCCTCTTGCAGACATTGACAGTGGCAGCTGAGAATGTTTGAATACAGGAAACAGCCAGAGCATCATCATCACCACCATCAAGCTACTGCCAGTGTCGTGCTCACTCTAAGTGCTTTTTATCTAGTAGCTTGTTTAACCCTTATAATTAATCTGTGAAAGAGATACTGTGTGACAGGTGGGGAGACTGAGGCACAGAAAAGCAAAGCAACATGCCCATGGTCACACAGTGAGTTCTCCCAGACCCACATGGGCTCTGCTGTGTGTGGGCCCAGGTGCTCATGCCCTGAGGAAGAGATGAAGGGGGTGGCCTGTGGAGGCCACTGGGTGGATCTGCCTTCGGACATTTACCCTATCAGTGTTTCAGTTTTCTCACCCGTGAAGTCAGGATGAGGACACCTGTCTCAGAGGTGTCCTCACACTTCACCTGGGGAGTGTGAAGTGAGCACATTCCTGGCCTCCAGTCACTGTCCAAAGCATTAGGTGGATCAGAACCAATCGCTGGCAGATAAAGACAGATCTGCATTAGTCAGGCACCTGAGTGCTTTCTGCATGTGGTCTCTTGAACACCTGAAAACTGTCGGTGAGCAGCCAGTGGGGCCCCTGGAGATGGCTTCGTGCTAATAACATCCCCAGAAGGTGAAGAAGCAGCCCAGATGCCAGGGATCAGTTTTGATATAATGTCAGAGTTACATTTTGGGATGATCCACTCTTTCCTGCTTTGTGGGAAGACCCTCAGTGAAGTCAAAGTGCTCGCAGAAGCATGTCGATGGGAGGGTCTTAGCACTCTGTCTCCCACCTTTTGAGGCTTCTAGTCATTCTCTGTCCCCTGCTTTCCTCACTCAACACTGCACGCTTTCACTCTTCAAACACCCACAGCCATGTCCCTGCTCTAGGAGCACATGCTGATCCCTCAGTCAGGAATGCGCTTCCCTCTGTTCTTCCCTTGCCCGGTCCCTTGTTTTGGAGAGCTCAGCTTCAGTGTCATGCTGAGAGGCCTTCCTGGACCATCCTATCTGGAGTACAACCCTCAACCCTACTCCTCAGCCCCCCATAATCCTTTCATGGGCTGTTTAGGCTTTGGTGTTCTCATTTGGTTACTCGATGGTCTTTCTATCCTGGTCAGACTGAGCTCTGTGAGGGCAGGGCCTCTGTCTTGTTCCTACAATCTCCCCAGCATTCGGTCAGTGCTTCTTTGGTGGATGAATGAGTGGATGAATGAATGCATCTTCTTCTTGCAGTCAGGCTCACAGGGAGCAGAAGGGTGAGAGTGGGGCCCGCTGCAGGGGCCTGGATGAGTCTGGTTTCTCACACGGTGGGCTGAGGGGCCTCGTTAGGGGTCCTGACGTTGGGAAGGCAGCTTCTTATGGCTTCTGACCACTTGCTCTGGGTTTACCCAACCTCAGCAGGACTATTCCCCGTCATCCCACCCCTTCAGTGTGAGCTGCCAACACTGCACCTGGGCCCACCCCTCCCCACACAGGTGGCTGGCAGGATCTGCTGCTCTGGGTGTACTGTGGGGCTTCACTTACCTGTTTCCAATCTATCACTTCATTAGTCCGCTAGTTCCAACATATTTTTTTCTCTTTACCCCTCACATGCCAGGAATACTGGAGTGAATGAATCTCAACCTCTGCCCTCAAGGTCGTGCGCCTAAGTGAGGCCTGAAGGAGGGGGAGAGGACCAGCATGTGCTGGGGCTGGGAGGCCAGACTTCCTTGGGTGTCCCACATCAAGAAATGAGGCCGGCCAGCCAGGGCTTCGTAGCCACCCAGATGCCTGTGCACTTTAACCCGAGGGTGATGGAAGTCCCTTTCCTCTGTTGATTTTATCTAAAAGGTTAACTTCCAGGGGGTGGTTTAAGTCCGTGGGGGCTCTCTTGTTATGGTGTTTGCTACATAAATGCTCAGGGTAGTTCCTTATTGACAAATGGTTAGTTAGAGATGGGCCAAGCCTCCCCCAGCCCTTGGAGGGATAAAGGGCCTCTCATTAGCTTGCAGTGAGTGACGGCCAGGCTGGCACAGCCCTGTCCCTGTCCCTGCTTGAACCAGGCTCTTATGTAAGCAGAGTCCCCAGGCCATTCAGTCAGCCCAGGGGACTGCAGGGTATGTGTCGTACCCTGGGCCCTTCAGAATTATTTTTTTTTTTCCTGTTTAAAGGGAGCATTGGCCAGGGCCATGCCAGTTGTGTGGTGGGCCCATGGGAACAGTGCCTGTCATCAGGGTGGGTGTGGGCTGGCCAAGTCTGGGAGAGGGTGGTTTAACATTGGCACTGAGGCTTCACGGAGCATTAGGAAGCAGGTTGAAATTTGAGGGGGTCACAAAGGGAGCCTCCAGTCTTATGGGGAGAAGCTGTCTCCCAGGCACCTTAGGAGTCTATCTCGGCAGGGGGTTGCTGCATCAAGGCTTGTCAAGAGCTGGGGTTGGGAAAGCGTAGCTCTTGAGGGTGGGTGAGGGTAATATCAGAGTTCTTGGGCGATCTGTAGTCTGAAACAGTATATTATTGGATACTATTTGCTCCAGAGAATCATGTCGAACAAAATCTCCGGGCTCGGGGTGAGGATCCGCAGAGGACAGGGCTGGAGTTCAGATGGGTAACTGCAGTGCTGGGATGTTTTGGGGAGAGGCTGCTATTCTCATCTTGCCTGGAAATCCTGTCATTCAGGTTTCAGCTCGAATGTCACCCCTCTGAGAGGCTCCCCCTGACCCAGCCAGGCCACCTGTCACCCTATCACCTCTCCTGTTTTAGTTCTCCACACAGACGTAGCACCTCCAGGGAGCGTGTCTGTGTGAGTCCCTCACTCTCCTCTTTAACCTCGGCTCCTGGCGGGGCTCGGGAGACATGTGGAGCGAGTGATTTGGTATGTCTGCTAGAGACACTGTCCTGTAGAGCAAGGTGCAGGGTAGGCCCAGGCAGTAAGCCATGTCTCAGAAGGCACTGCAACTCCAGGGGAAGGACCCTTGCCTGCTTGCAGGGTGCTTGTCTGTTTCAAGGCCTGGAGTTTATGGCTTGGAGTGCATGTGGCTTCCCTGTGTTAGTGTTGGCCCCCTTCTGTCGTGAAGCTGGTCTCTGCTCATCTTTAGCTATTTTGGAGCTTGACCATTCTCTTTTTCTCCCCTTTGACCCAAAGTTACCTGAACTCTTGAGTTGTCCTGTAAGGATAAGATGGGGATCCTATGGGAAGTGCTAAAGCCATGATCAGTCCCCAAAAATACTTCCTGCCAGACTCCTCTAGGCCGGCTCAGGAACTGCACTGCCCACCACATTCCAGCTCACCTGGGGCCTCTGGACAGACACCATTTCCAGTCTCCGGCTGGGTCTGGGAACATGTACCATCCAGGGAGAAAGTATGGGGAAGGATGTCCCTGTCAAGACTCTTCGATTCCTTTCCTCTTGCTTCATTTCACTTTCAACCAGAAGGGCAGAGCAGAGCCAGCAGGCACCTGTGGGGCTTGCAGGTGGGAAGACAGCCGTGGGCGTCTTGCTGAACCTCTCTCAACAGGTAGGGCTGGCATTCTCAGTTTACCTTTCCCTTGGTAGATGTGGCTAGGCCTGTTAAACATTCCAGAAACCCAGTACCCTCTTGCACTTGTTACTACTCTATCTTCATCCCAAGATGTACATTTTTCCCCTCAGCATTTTCAGAAGTTCCTTATGTTATGATATATATGTGTATATGTATATATGTGTGCATATATATATATATATGTGTGTGTATATATATATATATATAATGTATATCTTGACATAGGAAGTTTATTTCTTCTCTTAAAAGTCGGTGGCTTGTTTTGAGTCAGTGACAACTCAGGATCCAGGAACTAGGGTGTCTCTTTCACCACTTGCCACCTCTATGCCCCAGTGTAAGCCACAGAGTTTCTGGCCTGGGTTGTTTCTGAGACTCTTTGGTGTTTCCCCCCGGTTGCCCCCCCCCCCCCCCCCCCCCCCCCGCCCACGGGCTGCCCAGCAGGGAGAGGGATCCTTCTAAAAACCAGACCAGTTGTGGCACTCCAGCAACTTTCCAAAGTGCTTATCTTGACCGCCCTTCCAACCTCTTCCTCTGCTCGCAAGTCCACTCTGCTTCAGCCTTTTGATGTTCTTGAGCCCTGCAAAGCTCTGTGCTGCCACAGGGCCTTTGCACCTCCCCCAGGGAAGCCTCGTGGTTTGGTTCAAATCACACTTCCTTAGAAAGGCCTTCACTGACCACTCCTGTGGCACTCTGGTCTCCTGCCCTTTGTTTTCTTTTTGGCGCCTGGTACAACCTGACCTCGTGTCACATGATAGATGCTTTGCCTGTGTTCCCCTTGAGCGTAAGTAGGTCCCGTGGGGGGCATGGCCTTCTTGGCTGTGCTCACTGTTGCATCCCATCACCTGGAACACTGCCCAGCACCCTGCTGTTACAAATAGTTCTTTCTATTCATCCTGGAGCCCAGCACCTAGCACGGGTTGGCACATGGATGGGCTCAGCAAGTGTTTGCTGAGGGGGTGAAGAACACAAACTTCTCTGCCAGCAGAAAAGGCTTGTAGAGGTTCCAGATGCCCTCTGCACACTGTTGAGCCCTTTGCAGGTTCTGTGCAGCAAGCATATCCTTGCTCTGTATGGGCGTGGGCCGTGGCTTCTAGTAGGGAGGGGTTCCCTGGCCTGGGCCAGCTGCTCTGGAGGAGCACGGGGACCGGGCTTGCTATGCAGGAGGCAGCCACAACCACCCAGCCGCCCTTGGGCCGAGCCCAGTGGCTCACTCTTACATACTGAGATTTCATGGCCTATGTTGGAGCTCCTCTGGGCCAGGTAGGGTCCCAGGATACGGGCAGCCAAGGGAGCTATGGCCAGACTGGAAAGTGGGGCCTGGATCTCCCACCCTAACCTGGTAACACCTGCCATGCCATTTGCCTCTTGGGGACCTACATGGGGGTGAGAAAGTGAGTGATGCCAGTCCCTGGGGACCAGGTCCTATTGCCAGTCCTAGAACTGGGTCCCAAGTCTTTACTTTCAGAAAAACAGGGGAGGGGTGCCTGCCTAATGGGTTAGTCATTGTAGCGAAAGCAGCCCTAGACGATACGTCAACCAATGAGCATGGCCAATACAACTTTGTGGATACTGACACCTGAATTTCTTGAAATAGGTTTCTTTTGATTTTTTCCAACCATTCTTAGCTTGTACACAAAGAGGCAGATAGTGGACCGGAATTGGCCTGTGGGCCATGGTTTGCTGACCCCTTGGTCTAAGCCATCCTTTATTTGTGATAGAATTATCCCTATAGCCTACTGCCACCTTGTTTCTTTACTGCTCCTTTAAGAACCCAAGTCAGGTCATGTTCCTGCTCTGCCCAGAACTCTCTATAGCCCCCACCTCACTCGGAGTAGAAGCCAAAGTCCTCACCCAGCCTATGAGACCCTGCACCCCTAGTCAGCACCCTGCCCTCATCTCCTCCCAATCCCACCCTCGCTCCCTCCCTCCAGCCACAGGGGTCTCTGCTCTGTTGCATGAATGCACCAAGCATGCTGCACAGGCCATTCCTCTGCCTCCATGCAGATCTCTGAACTCCTCTTTCCTTCACTGCTTGGCTCAATGTCCCTTTAGGGAGGCCTTTCTTAACTATATGTAAAACTGAACCCCCCCGCTTTACTGCCATTCCTGTCCCCTTTTCCTATGGCACATGTCATCTATATATATAAAAGCCTAATATACAAAGTGTCCCCTTGGGAATTTGACCGACCGGGAGTTCGATCACTCGCTTTGACATGTGCTGACCACCAGGGGGCAGCGCAGAATGAAGGAAGGCCCTGGCCGGCAGCCAGGGAAGGGAGGACCTGGCCTGTAGCTGGCAGCCGCTAGGGACCCTACCCATGTACAAATTTCGTGCACTGGGCCTCTAGTCCTCTGATATGTTATGTGTAACTTTCTCCATTCCCAGACTAAAATGTCAGCTCTGCATGGGCAAGGTTTTCTGTCTTCCACCCCTGAATCCCTAGAGCCCTTAACAGTGCCTGCCTGGCTTGTAGTAGGTGCTCAGTCAGTATTTACACAGGAAATGAGTAAGATTGTCTCCTCATCTGCCAAAGGGGGTTAATAGTAAAGGAGGTAATTCACGTGGAGGACGTGTCTCCGTGTCTGGCACACTGTAAGTGTGCAGGAAGCACCAGCTGCCACCGCCTGTGTACGGCTGGCAGTGTGGACTCCAGACCGGCTGTTCTGCAAGCTGAGCTCCCCGGGGTGGACTAACCTGCTTGCTGCACTGGGGCTGGGAGAGCTGGGCGCACAGGTTGGGGGCCGGCCTGGATGAGCTCCTCCTGCCGCTCTGGTCAGCCTGTGTCCACAGGGGTCAGCATCTCCGGCCTCTTCCAGTCTTCTGATCCAGCAGTGCCTTCCTGCCCAGAGATACGGAGAGACAGGTGGTCACCAACCTCAAACTGGCTATGGGGTACAGGGGTGCAGATCTGGGTCATCTCTGGGGGATGGGCCTGGGACAGCCCTGGAGGAAGAGTATTCAGTTCCTGAGGAGCAGAGACAGATGGGGTCCTGCTCCTGGAGCTTGTGCCTGTGTGCCCTTGAGCGACGACTTGTGCTTCTGAGCTTCGGCCTCCTCCTCTGTGAAATGGTGTAACTGCCAACCTAAAGGGGAGCCAGTGTTGGTGGTGGAGGCTGTGTGCTCAAACCCACGGGAGGGGGCAGTGAAGGGGGTGGGTGGGCGGGAGAGCGACCTCAGGGGTTGGCTGAGGCCCCACTGCAAGGGTCTGGGAGGGCCTAGAAGGGCTGCCTCTGCTGTGGTAAGAGTTTTGGGCTCTTCTAGAGGGCAGGGGTTTGAGGAAGGCAACCCAGGTTGAGGGGTCGCCTCAGTCTGTCACCTGGGAACTTCCGAAGCTCGATTCCGGGCCCCATCAGAGATCCCGATTCCCTTATCTAGGTTGTCTCACAAGCAGGCAGGGTTTAGGACCACTGGGCAGGGCTGCTGTGTTAGGTCCTTTTACGAACATTCCCATTGACCAGATGGAGAAGCCAAGACTCAGGCGGGGAAGCTTGGTCAGACTCTGGCCTTTGCAGCACTGCCTCTCACTCAGTGTTGGCTCGCCTGTGGCACTGCTTTTCTGGGCCTGTTGATGGCCTTAGCCTGTGACAGGAAAACGTGCGGGAAGGGTTTAGACGGCTGCTGAGCCTGCCTGGGCCCCTCTGTGTGGTGTCAGGAGTTGACAGGCCTTTTGCCCTCCATAAGGCCTGACTTCTGGGGCCAAGGGCGGCTGAGGCCAGGGAGGAGTAAGCTCAGTCCTTGGGCTCCCCTGCAGGGCACTCCCTGTGTAGGTGGCATCTTTTGCAGAGTCCAGACCTTCCAGACTGGTGTCCTGAAGTTGGAGTGTCAGCAGGGAGGAGGTGCCTTCCAGATAATCTGATCCAGGGCTTCCCTGTCTTTTTCTGTTAGCATTTAGTCCTTTTCAGAGTGGAGGCTGTATTGCATCATAGTGATGGGCTGTGAGCCCCAGCAGTCTGGGTCGGTGTTGGCTCTGGTACTTCCTGGCTACATGTCTTGGGCAAGGGCCCCCTTGTTTTTCTTCTTTAAAATATATTTTTATTGATTTCAGAGAGGTAGAAACATCAATGATGAGAGAGAATCATTGGTCGGCTGCCTCTTGCACACCCCCTACTGGGGATGGAGCCCGCAACCCGGGCATCGAACCTGGGACCCTTCAGTCCACAGGCCGATGCTCTATCCACCGAGCCAAACCGGCTAGGGCCGTGGTTGGCAAACTGCGGCTCGCGAGCCACATGCGGCTCTTTGGCCCCTTGAGTGTGGCTCTTCCACAAAATACCATATGCGGGCGTGCATGTACAGTGCGATTGAAACTTCGTGGCTCATGCGCAGAAGTTGGTATTTTGTGGAAGAGCCAGTATTTTGTGGAAGAGCCACACTCAAGGGGCCAAAGAGCCACATGTGGCTCACGAGCCGCTTTGCCGAGCCGCAGTTTGCCGACCACTGGGCTAGGGCAAGAGCCCCCTTGTTTTTGAACCCTGTTATGTGAGCCACCCAGCAGGGGTCACAGGCCCAGGTGAGGCTAGGTGAGTTATGCAGATGAAAGTCTTAGCAGAGTCCTAGGAACAAGGTCAGCATTTGATACATGTTACTCATGGTGGTATTTCCAAATGGAACAGGTACAGCCTGTAGTCACCCAGAGAGGTGCGTGGGCTGTCAGATCCAGGCCTGAGACCCAGAGTCCCCTGCTGTGTTAGTCCAGCGCCCCTTTCACCTTGGGCCTTCTGTGGTCTCAGTGACCAACCTGGGGGCACCCGAGCACCTGAAAAACATCCTCTGAGGCCAGTTGCTACCACATACGCTGCCAGCTTCTCCTGGCCCTGGGTCCCACAGCCTAGGGACATGGCATCCAGACTTTGTGACCCCTCATCTGGCCAGTGGGCGCAGGGTCTGGGAGCTGGCTGGCTGGGTGCCTGGGAAGAGCGATCAGCCTCTCTGTCCTTCCCGGTCTGGGATGATGACATTCCGCCCCCACCCCGGCTGCCCCGGGCTCTTCGGCTGCCCTGGGCTCCTCCGAGAAATGGGGTCACAAGGCGAGGCCACTGGGGAAGGAGGTATTTCTGGCTGAGCAGGTGTGGCCTGTGCTGGCATCCTGGCAGCTGAGCCCAAGGTCTTTTCAGCTGCCCTGGCAGGAGCAGTGTGACTTCGATATTTTGGAAAGTGTAAGGGAAAGCGAGCCTAGAGTGCTGAGCTGCTGAGTGTGGCAAGTGCGCTCAAGCCTCCGCATTAGTGAAGTTGGTTAGGTAGCCGAGATGGGCCAGGCCGCCATCCTGCTGTGCCCTGTGGTGGCTGTGGGAGCTGAGTGCCTGGGCTGGCTGGCTGAAGGACCTGCTGGGTCATTTTCATTTTTGCCTGGAGTCCTAGGTTGCTCTGAGCAGGGTTTGCACCACTGCAGGCCTCTTGTGCCCCAGCTTTGGGAGAAGTTGTTGCCCACCAGAGCACACAGTCCTCTGCAGGTACTGCTGGGTGCTGCTACGCTGCCCAGCATGCCACAGCCCAGTTTAAGGGCCTTTTCCTGGCAGACAATCCCCTGTGGCATCCCAGAGAGCCTGCTGGAGGCAGGGTGTGCTGCCCTGTGCCACCTCTGTGTGTGGGCCACTGTAGAGCATGTCCTGGCTGGAGGTGCAGCCCCAGAACACTGTGTGGTTGCTGGTCTGGGCTCAGGCATTTGCATGACTTGGGTGCACTCTGCACCCTTTGGAACTTGGCTTCCTCATGGCTTCTGCTCCCTTGGCCACCGTAGGGACGAGGGAGGATGAGGAGAGGGGGCTGGGAAACTTGCCATTCCGGATCAATTGTCCTCATCCATAGCTGCCGGGCAGTCCCTTCTTAGGACACACAGCAGTTCCTGGTATAAAAGTGGGAGGTGTTAAATCCATGCTGACTTTCTGGCCTCTTCCAGTCCCTCGTCCAAGGCCCTTGAGGCCATGGAGCAGGGGTGGGCAAACTTTTTGACTCGAGGGCCACAATGGATTCTTAAACTGGACCGGAGGGCCGGAACAAAAGCATGGATGGAGTGTTTGTGTGAACTAATATAAATTCAAAGTAAACATCATTACATAAAAGGGTACGGTCTTTTTTTTTTAGTTTTATTCATTTCAAACCCCGGCTGCCATGGAGTCTGGTTTACTGGTGGGAGGAGCCTGGGAAGCACCAGGCTGGCTGTGTTTGTAAAGATGGCGAAGCACAGGCTCCTGGCTCCGGTGACCTGGGCTCTGGTGCCTGGGCCCTGTGTGTTGTGTTTGCCTGGTGGCTCATGCAGAGTGGAGCAGCATTACAAACAGCTCTTCCAACTTGGGCTCCTCCCACCGGCCTCCTACTTGCTCTTCCTGCTCATGGGGCTCAGATAGAAACCTCAGATTTCTCTCTCCTCTCATCTCCACATGCCAACAAATGATCAGCAGATCCTGTTTCCTCCACCTTCATAGTCTGTCCAGATTCCCCACTTCGCACCCCCATCCTCACCTCCATCCTGGTCTCCCAGTTCCCAGGTGGTACCTGTGAACACCTGAGTCAGGTTATGCTCCTCTTCTACTCATGAACCCTCCAGGCTCCTGCCTCACTCAGAGTAAAAGCCAGAATCCTCTCTGTGGCTCACAAGGCTCTGTAGGAGCTGCCCTTTTACTCCCCGTCTCTATGTCCTCCCAGTCTCCCCCTCACTCACTCTGCTCCGGCCGCGTAGCCTTCTTCCTGCTCCACAAACACGCCTGGCACCATTGCACTTGCCGTTCCCTCTGCCTGGAATACTTCCCCCCGAGATGTGTGCATGGTTTGTTCCCTCAGTTCCTCCTGGCCTTGGCTCAGATGCCCACCCTGAGGAAGGCCTTCCCTGATCACTCTGCCTAAAATGGCCACCCTCCCCACTCCTGATGCCCCACCCTTCCCATTCTGTTTTACTTCGCAACCCTGGGTGACACAAATCATGCCACTATTGTCTGCCCCTATCCCCTGCTTGCCGCCCCCCAGCACACAGACTGTAATGCAGGTCCCCTAGAGGCAGAGGCTTGGTTTTGTTCACTGCAGTTCCCAGTCATGGGAAGAAGGGGTGCAGGAATGAATGAAGGAGCCTCTTTGCTGGTAAGTGGCAGAGCTGGGGTTAGGGCTCGCTCTTTGGGTCCCTTCCTGGTCCCATCCTGTACTGGAATTGGGACGTGGAGTTGGGACCGGAGGACTGTGGAGCAAAGCTGCTGCGAGCACCCTTCCAGGATGTGGGACTGTGGGATGGAGCTGCTGCCACAAGGGGGCAGCAGAGATGTGGCAGCCTCCAGCGCTGGTGAACTGTAGTAAGACCCTAGTAGGGACTGCGGCAGAGGCCCCACCTCTTGTGCCACACGTGTCTTACTCTTGTTAGGGTTCTGCTCACTGTCAGCAGCTGGATGAAGCATCATTGCACCAACCCCCTGACGTTGATGTCCTGTAGATGGGCCCCTTGATGTCCGTGGTCAGGATTTGGGGACAAGAGGCCTGGCTCCCTGGTCAGCTGGCAGTGCTATTTCACTAGCATTGGTCTGCATTATATTTATCCTTTGTCAAACTTAATTCTAGGCTGGATATATTTATGTACTTTTTTGGGTGGTTATTATCTCTGTAAATCTTGCAGTAACCCTGTGAGATGGCAGGTGGGGGCAGCCTACTTTGTAGATGAGGAAACAGGTAATTTCAGGGCCTCACAGCCAGGAAGTAGGTGAGTCGTTGCTTAGGAGCCTTACACAGGTGTTTGCAGAGCACAGCTCCATGCTGGGCTATGTTCCGGGTGCTGGGAAACAACTGACAACCCAGTGGGAGGTAGATGGTAAATGTCTGGGGGTTGATATTTTATTTTTTTAAAAAAATATTTTTATTTATTTCAGAGAGGAAGAGAGAGATAGAAACATCAATGATGAGAGGGAATCATTGATTGGCTGCCTCCTGCACGTTGGGCTGAGCCCGCAACCCTGGCATGTGCCCTTGACTGGAATCGAACCTGGGACCCTTAGGTCCGCAGGCTGACGCTCTATCCACTGAGCCAAACCAGCTAGGGCAGGGGGGTTGATATTTTAAGCTGATGGTCAGGAAGGGCCTCCTCACTGCAAAGTCGTCTGAAGGTCTGAGGAGATAGGGGAGGAGCCCTGTGGGGTCTGGGGGAGAGTGTTCTGAGCAGCTGGAACAGCATGTGCAAAGTCCCGAGTCTCTCTTACGGTTGCATAACTATGCTCTTGTTCTGTCATCGCCAGACAGGGCCGACCCCTGGATCCTTGCCTCCCTGGCAGCTCTGGGCACTGGTGCTAGCTTGGAGCAGGTGCTCAGAAACCGCTCCCCTCTTTCTACTACTGCTACCTTGATCAGTAACATTTTTATTTCCACGAAGACAGTGAAGGCCAGGGGCCCTGCTGCTCCACAGTGGCTCTGGGTGCTCCTCTCTGGGTTGGGGAAGACCACAGGGTGGCTTCTGCTCGTCCCCTCCTGCGAGGTGGGCTGTGGTCTTGCCCCTTGTCCTCGCCACCCCCACACGCCTCTGCCACCTCGTGCTGCCACGAGTTGCTGTTGGCTGGGCCCCAGAATCTCAGCCTCTGGGTGAGAATTCTTCCCAGGCTAGTGGAATGTCATCGCATGCACCCCAGCCCGGGGTGCCTGCCCTGCCCTTGTCCTCTGTCCATTGTAGGCCATGGGGCCACACTCCCTGCCTGCAGCCATTGATGGACCTTGAGCCAGTGACCTCCTCACAGGCCTCACTTCATTCATCCATAGAGTAGAACATGTTGCCCTTTCCCAGCTCCTTCCCTCTGTGGGGGCAGGAAGGGCTGCCCCTGTGTTCCTCAGTAGGGCCCACCACTCCTTCGCTTTCTCCCCAGGGATGGGGCCTGGGCCTGCTGTCTTTTCTGTGCTCAGCAGTTGCCTGTGCCCTCTGACCTCAGTCCTGGGCCCTACCCTGGGCCCCTATCCCACTCTGGCCTCAGGGCTGGGCAGGCATGTGGTACATGTGTTTGTCTCTGAAGCATAGGGCATGGGAGGCATGCTTGGGCACAGAGCAGGGGGTAGGGGTGGCGCTGAGGTGGGGAGGGTTGCAGTTGGGGGGGTGAGCTCAGGGACTGAAGACGGGGAAGCACATGACAGGGCCCCCACCTTTAGGCCGTCAGTGTGGGTGGGGGAGGGGGTGAGGAACCTCTGCTGCTCCCTGCCCAGAGACCTTTGTTTGGATGGGTAATTGGGACTTGTTTGTTAGCCTTCCCACCTAAAAACTTTATTGAGATGAAATTCACATAACACAATACCCATTTAAAAGTGAAAAGTTTAGCAGCACTTAGTACATTCACAGTGTTGTACAACCACCGACCTCTTCTAGTTCCACAACTTTCCATCACCTCGAAAGGAGACCAGGTCCCCATTAGCTGATACTCCCCTTCCTCACTCCCCCAGCCCCTGGCAACTACCATTCTGCTTTTTGCCTATGGGATTTAACTGTTCTGGACATTTCATATACAAAGTGACCCCTTTGTGTCTGGCTTCTTTCACTTGGCAAAACTTTTTCCCCAACTAGCATAACTTTTTATTTTGAAATAATTATAGAGACACAAGGAGATGCAAAAACAGTACAGAGAGGTCCTCGGTCCCCCCACCCTCCCACCCCCAGGGCCTTTCAGACCTCTCTTGGGGTAAAGATGGCCTCTGGGCCCCAGGATTTGGGGCCAGGAAATGGGAAATGAGGACTGATCCTGTCGGGGTGGCCTGAGCTGGAGCAGCCCCCACCCTGGTGGGTCGGGCCCCTCGTGCTGCCCCTTGGGCTGAGCTTACCTCTGTGAGGGCTCAGTCTCTCCTGTCCTTTGGTCTTGGGCTGGCCTGGGCGCAGTGTGGCGGCTGCTGGGAGTATAGCCCCTCTCCTGGCCGCCCTCTCCTGCTGCCCAGCTTCCTCTCCCAGCAGCCAGTTGGGCCCCCGACGGCTGTCCTCTCCTCCTGGCCCTGGTCTCATGCCCGGTTGGGGGAGGGTAGAATTTTAGCCCTTCCCCAGCAGCTGGCAGGCCGGGAGAGGGCTGGTTGTATTTTAAGCTGTTGAGTGGTTCAGCAGGAACTCGGAGGCCTCTTTCCCCGGAGGCACGGTGTTGCCTTCCTGTGGACCACACCGGCTCTGAAGGCATGTGGGCACTGCCCGCCTGGGACCCAGCAACTATTAATATACCTGCAGCCACGGGGCAGGCACAGGGCCTGCCCAGGGCCCTGCTGTTCTAGCCCTTCCCGTACATTTGTGTGTGCCCCGTCCGTCTCCCATGAGTCCCCTTGGTGGGACTGGTACTCCAGGTGATGAGACCAGCTTTCTGTTTTTGGCCCCTCTGTTTGGCCTTGTTACCCCTGTGGCTCAGAGGGTTCAATAACCTGTGCCCAAGGCCACAGGGCCTGGCCGAGCTCTCTCTAGTGTGTGAACAATAGGCAGGTTGGCCAAGACGTCTTGGGTGCTGGGCCCTCTCCGACCGCAGGTCCATGGCCAGCAGGGAGCTGGGATCTCACCCCAGGCCATGTCCTTCCCTTCGTGGCAGCTCCACAGGCTTTGGGACACTGCGCGTCTGTCAGGCACCACGCTGACAGACACGCACTTCTCGTGCGTTGTCTCATGGGACCCTCCCAGCCCTGCTATGTGCTCCCCAGGCTGAGGCCCAGAAGAAGTGATTCTGTGGCAGGCCCAGATTCAGTCCCATGGACTGTCCACCACATCCCCTGCTTCTCTCACTGTCGTTGGGGTGTGTGTGAGGGGAACCCCTTCTTTCAAGGGCCTTGGGTGGGTGGCATGCCCTCAGAAAGCCTTGCGTGGGCCTTGCATGGGGTTTCGAGCCCTGTGCCTCTTCCCCACGCTGCCACTGACTGAGGGCCACCAGGGTGGGAAGGGTCCTCAGCACGTGTTGCCCAGTGGCCGACTTGGGGACAGACCCAGCCCTACCTGCCCCTGCTCGGTTTGAGCTCTGTGGCACGCAGGTCTTTCAGGACTGGCCCTGCCCACCGGGCCTCAGTGCTGCTCTTCCATGTCCGTGGTGTCTGCTTTGACCTGCGTGGAGTGGTGGGTCAGATCTCCCCTCCCTCCTGGAGCTTCTTCCCTCCCAGCAGCATCCCTCTGCTCTGCACTCTCTGGGGTTCAGGGAGATCGTGTGTGAAGTGGGTTGTGTGTTCTGGGCTTTGGGGATCTCAGGACCTGGGCAAGGCAGCTACGTTGGGCTTACATGATGGGAAGACGGCCCTGAAGGTGACCTTGAACATGGTCTGGGTGGATCTAGTGAAAATGTGTGGAGAGGGAGGTCAGGGAGGTGGGGCCAAGGCCTCATCAGCCCAGGCTGGGGTGCTTTCTGGAAACTTCCCGGTTTCTTTACCCTTTCCACACATAGAGGCTCTCTGCACCAATAACTCTGGAATCTGTCACCTCCCTGGGAACACAAATGCACAAGGGAAATAATCCGAGTGTCTCTCACAGCTCAGAAGGGGAAATGGATGATCTAGCTCTCGGATTCTCAAATAGCTGGGATTTCTCCAAGCCCAGTGAACTCTGCCGGCCTGAGCCGGGTGCCGGGATGTGGGCTGGCCTCTCTACCTCCTCCTCACTGGGTATGGGGGCCAGGAGACACCTCCATGCCTTCCTCTGGAGACCTCCCTACCCCCCAGTGCTCTTCGGGGGCTATGTCCACTTGAAAACCTCACTTTCAGGGTGACCCAGCCCCTGGGGGGCTGTCCCCGATCTGTGCCATGGCTCTTCAGGGGCTCAGTCTGGGAAGTTTTATATTTAGCTGGGCATGGCTGTAGGGCCACTCGGGTTACAGCTGCACAGAAGGTGGCAGTGCCAGGGCAGGCGTGGGCTCCTTTCCAGCGCCGCGGCAGAATTTGATCGCGTGGCCTGGCCCAGAGCGCTGTGCGTGGGGAGGTCGGTGGTGGGGCCTGACAGCCGGCAGCTTGGGCCACTGGCCTCGTGGGCAGAGCAGGGTGGCATGGACCTGAGTGTGAGCTTGGTGGCCCGGGAGGCCAGCCAGGGCCCTGGCCCCAGCCCTGGCTTAGGCCTCAATGGCCTGCCCCGGCCTGCACCCCCCAAAGTGGCCAAGAAACCTAAAAAGGGCGTTCTCTTCTTTGAGGTGGAGATTCTGGATGCAAAGACTCGGGAGAAGCTGTGTTTCCTGGACAAGGTAGGACCGCGGTGCCGGCTGCACTGGGTCAGGGTGCTGGGCCCATGACTCTTCCTTACGGGGCTCCTGACCCCAAGGGAGATGGGAGTGCTCCTCCAAACTGCTTGGGAGGTGCACATGAGGGGTCCTATCCTCAGGCCTGGGCCTGTCCCTGCCAGCTCGGGGTAGAGTGGGCAGCCCTGGCCGCTGGGTGTGGCCGGGACTTGGCCTCACAGTGCAAGAGGAGGTGAAGCAGCCTCAGTGGAGCCTGCAGGGCTTTGGGCTGGGAGGGGGTAGAATTGTAACCAGGCCAGGGGAAGGGACAAGCTGCTTGTCCCTTCCTAGGGGAGGTCTGGCCTGGACTGGGGGGAGATGTGGGTAGGGGTGGAGAGGAGAGGCCCAGCTTCTCCTGCTCAAATTGTCTCCCAGCTTGGCTGGGGGGCATCCTGGCTGCCTGGTAAATCTGGGCCCTCAGGCCCACTGCCGTCCCCACTCTGACAGGCCCTTGCTGCTCCTCTCGGCCGTGTGGGTCTGGGGCTTGGACCCCAACCTTCCCCACTCCCATAGCAGCTACCCAGGCCCCCATCCATCCCCACCTCAGCAGGAAGGATCCTGGATCAGGGGTCCTGGCTCCCCCCAGGGCTGACTTCCCTCCGGCCCGTGCTTCCCTCAGGTGGAGCCCCATGCCACCATCGCAGAGATCAAGAACCTTTTCACTAAGAGCCGTAAGTCCAGGGCCCAGCCACACTGCCTCCTGCAGCCCCTCTGGGCAGGGGCCTCTGGGTGGGACCCCTCCTGGCAGCCTCTCCCCCCAGGGTCTGCAGAGATGCCCATAGTGGAGCCCAGGACTTTCTGGGCTTGCCTGTTGCAGCGCCCCCGTGTGGCCACTGGTAGGAATGCCCTTGCTTGGTTTTCGGAAGGACAACATCCTGCTTCTGCCAGTGCTCTTCCGGGCTGTGTCCTGGAGCCACACAGGCCACAGAGGCCTTGTTCTCGGTTGGAGGAGCCGTGGGGTCCTTGGGCCGCACTAGGCTGTTTGCTGTGACGCCCTGCTCTCCCCGCAGATCCGCAGTGGTACCCTGCCCGCCAGTCCCTCCGCCTGGACCCCAGTGAGTACAGCTGTTGCTTGACCACCCCTGGGCACCCCGGTGGCATTGGGAGGCCTGGGTAGCTCCTGAGCTGTGGCCTGCCTCTCTGCAGAGGGCAAGTCCCTGAAGGATGAGGACGTTCTGCAAAAGCTGCCTGTGGGCACCACAGCCACACTGTACTTCCGGGACCTGGGGGCGCAGATCAGCTGGGTGACGGTGAGTCCTGCCCCTTCTACTACAGCCTCCTCTCCCATCAGCCACATTGGGGTGACTCACCTGCTCGTCTTCCCAGGTCTTCCTGACAGAGTACGCGGGACCCCTTTTCATCTACCTGCTCTTCTATTTCCGGGTGCCCTTCATCTATGGCCACAAATATGACTTCACGTCCAGCCGGCACACGGTGGTGCAGTGAGTGGGTCAGGGTGGGAGGGGGTGATGGGGGGTGGGGAAAGGCCTGTGGATCGGCCCCTCTGAGCCAGCTCTCCTCCCAGCCTCGCCTGCATCTGCCACTCATTCCACTATGTCAAGCGCCTACTGGAGACGCTCTTCGTACACCGCTTCTCCCATGGCACCATGCCCTTGCGCAACATCTTCAAGGTAAGGCCCCCGGCCTAGTGTCCCAGGCCCACCCACCCTAGCCCCACCCTCGCAGGACCCAGCTCTCTCTGCCCACACCCTTTGGGGTGGACCCCCCCTCCCCAGACCCCGCCCTCCACTGGGCCAGGCCCCATCGTGGCCCTGCTCCCTTTCAGAATTGCACCTACTACTGGGGCTTCGCTGCGTGGATGGCCTATTACATCAACCACCCTCTCTACACGCCCCCCAGTAAGTGGCTTTGGGACCCTGCTCCTCCTGTGAGCCCCCACCCCCCACCAGGCTCCTCTCATAGGCCTCCCCTCTGGCTTTCTTTTCAGCCTATGGAGCTCAGCAGGTTAAACTGGCACTGGCCATCTTTGTGGTAAGCAGGCAGGCTGGTATGTGTGATGGGGTGGAGGGAGTCTGGGGGGCTCTGGGCTGACCCTGCTCCTCTGACAGATCTGCCAGCTGGGCAACTTCTCCATCCACATGGCCCTGCGGGATCTGCGGCCAGCTGGTGAGTGGTCTCCTCTGGGCAGGGGGTGGGCAGGCTGGGCCAGGGGGTCTCACTCACCCTTCCCATCCTGCCTGTCAGGATCCAAGACCAGGAAGATCCCATACCCCACCAAGAACCCCTTCACGTGGCTCTTCCTACTGGTGTCCTGCCCCAACTACACCTATGAGGTGAGGGCCTGTCCTGCTCCCCTCTCCCTCATGGGGCTTCAGGTTCCATGTGAAGGGCTCAGTCCCTGGAAATAGAGTCTCGGCCCTGGGGCTCGCCAACATTTCCGAGGCGGGGAGTGGGGAAGAATCGGGTTGCCTGGCCAGCAGTTGCTTTTGCAGTTTGAACTTGAGAGCATCTGGAGATGCAGACTGTGGCCCCGGGGGGTTGGGAGTTGTGTAAGGCTGGGCTTGTGGCTGTTGATGGCTGAGGGGCATGTGCCCCCCCCCCCCCACCCCCAATAGCTGGCCTGCCCTCATCTCCGCCCTGTGCCCACAGGTGGGGTCCTGGATAGGCTTTGCCATCATGACGCAGTGTCTCCCAGGTGAGCCCACTTCCCCCCCTCAGCTGGGCCCTGCCCCACTCGGCGCCATGCACCCTCCCTAACCCCCTGCTCTGCTCTGCAGTGGCCCTCTTCTCTCTGGTGGGCTTCATCCAAATGACCATTTGGGCCAAGGGCAAGCACCGCAGCTACCTGAAGGAGTTCCGAGACTACCCACCCCTGCGCATGCCCATCATCCCCTTCCTGCTCTGAGTCGCCTGCCTCCACCAGCTCCTACAGTCAGGCTCTCGGGAGCCGGGCTCTTGTACCCCACTGTGTCCTCCTGGGGGAGGAATGGGGTACACTGCTCTCCAGCACCTGGAATAAAATCTGCCTGCCCAGCTGGACTCAGACTCAGTGTGTTTCTTCGGGGGGTTTGGGGACCAGTAGACCACAGGAATAGGCAGGGCATGGGCTGAGGGCCTGGAGGCTTTTATTTCTCCCCTTGTCCAAGGGTGGTGGGTGGGCCCCACTACACGGCCACCTGGCTGGACTCCTGGCTTCTGGCCAGATCTGCCTCCCTCTGCTCCCGCCGCTTCTTCCGCTGGAGCAGCCGCCGCTCGCGCTCAAACTCCTTCATTCGCTTCACATAGCTATGGGCAGAGCATGAGAAAGGGCGTTACAGCTCCCTGGCCTGAGTTGGCCCCCCCTTAGCCCTGGGAAGCCAACAACGGGGCTGGAACTCCACCCCAGAGCACTCTGGGAGGCCTTGGAGACCTGGGCCTCTGGTTTAAGTCTGGGGTCTGCCCCCTCTCTGCCCCTCTGGTGGACACCAGTGAGCCCTGGGCCTCCTACCTGGAACCCTGGCTTGGCTGATCCTCCAGGTGGCCTCAAAGATGCCTGCCCCTCCTGACCCTTCCCCTGCCTCCACCCAACAGACCCCCTGAGAGCCTTTTTCAACTAAGGCTCAAAACTCAGGTTTTCACTGTCTTTGCCTCAAGATCCTTGGGCTGAGGGTAGGTGGGGGTGGGGAGTGAGGGATAGGGGTGGGTCTGGGGCTCACTCGAGGTGCTCGCAGTAGTCCCAGTCGTGCTGCTCGTGTTTGCAGGCCAGGAAGTTGGGGAAGCTGTCGCGCTTGCATTTGAGCAGCCGGATAAGGTAGTGAGCGCAGTAGTCTCGCTGCTGGAGCACCAGCTGTGCATCATTCATCTGCTGCTGCGTGGCCACCATCTCTGTGGGGAGGGAGAGGGAGGGACTCAGCCAGGGTGGGCTTTTGGGCCCCTAACTTCTGGAGGTTCCCATGATGCCCTGAGTCTAGGGAGACCCAGCCGGCCCACGTGCAACCAGGAGTCACAGCTCAGACCCGCCCCCCACAGGTCAACTGTGTGGCAGCAGGTGACTGGCGTCCTCTGATGGAGGCAGATGGAGTGTCCTTTTCTCATTTGTTGAAAGGCAACCTGGACACTGAGGCCCAGACAAGGGAAGAGTCCCCGTCTCCCCATCACACCAAGCACCTCAGCATCCACATGGATCCTCATCGCCCCAGACAGTCCCACCCTGCAGAACCCACTTTCTCCCAGCGCTCCCCTCTGCCGGGCATAACCAGTGTGGGGGCTGGGGTGACCTGGACCCCAGCTGTGCCCTCTCACCAGAGTGTGGCCTCTCGGAAATTCAGTTTCCTCCCCTCAGGAGTGGACTAACAGTCCCCACTCCTAAGTCAACTGAGTGAGCATGAAGGAACGGATGTAGGTGCTCAGTGCCTCCTTCAGTGAGGCTGAACTAGCCACTGGACTGGCACCCCATCCACCTGGCAAATCTGAGCTGGGACCAAGTCAACCTTCAGGGGGCTGATGGGGGCCTTAGAAGTCTGGGTGCACACTCCATGCCGGCAATCTCCCAGCTCCCTGCAATCTTCCCCACTGGCGTCTCCCCTCTGCTTCTGAACCCCGTGCCTCTGCCTCCTTCAGGCCCTGGTCCTCATCTCCTGTCCCTGCACAGAACCCCTGGCTTCCACACTCCGCACAGCCCTGCCCACACAAGGCTCTCACAAGGGCACTGAGACTCCAGGACACTGCCCTTCCTTAGCTGCTTTCTTGAACATTCTCTTCCCCTGGCTCTCCCCTCCCCAGGTTTCCTCCCATCTCTGTGGCTTTGGCTTCCTGAGGTTCTTGCTGAGAGCTTTTGCTCCTTTTAATCCATGGCTTCCATCACCACCCGATAGACCGTTAAGCCCCTACTCGGTACCCCCACCCTCACCTTGTCTGAGCGCCAGGCCCATAATCCACCTGTAGCCCCCCCTGCTGGTTTCCATGGCAATGTGACTGCAACTTGAACCTGGCATAATCAGTCAGCAGTTAGGATTTATGGGGTAACTGTTAGGGATCCTGCTCTTGGAGGGAGACACAGTACAAACAGGTGGAGCCAATGTCACAGAATGTCCAGAATGCTAAGCATTGGAAAATAAAGCAAGGGAGAGAGAGGCAGTGTTGGAGGTGGGTCACAATTTTGGTGAAGGGATCCTTTAGAACAGTGGTTCTCAACCTTCTGGCCCTTTAAATACAGTTCCTCATGTTGTGACCCACCCATAAAATTATTTTCGTTGCTACTTCATAACTGTAATGTTGCTACTGTTATGAATCGTAATGTAAATATCTGATATGCAGGATGGTCTTAGGCGACCCCTGTGAAAGGGTCATTCGACCGCCAAAGGGGTCAGGACCCACAGGTTGAGAACCGCTGCTTTAGAAAGTGGCATCTGAAAGTGAGGGAATGAGACATGAAGACCCCTGGGGGCAGAGCATTCCCAGTAGGGGAACAACAGGTGCAGAGGCCTTAAGGTGAGGGGACAGGCCTCGGGATGCCCCAGGGATTCTGGATTGAGCATGTGGTCTGAGTGTGGGCTTGCTGAGTGCAAGATGCTTGTTAACACTGTGGAGAGATGCCAATCAGGCAGCGGGGTCCATGAGTCTGGGGTTCAGGGTCAAGGCCCAGCTGGAAGTAAAAACTTGGGAGCACTGGGACACAGAAGGCATTTGAAGTTAGGGAACTAGCAGAGAACCCCAGGGAGTGAGTGGAGACCCTCACTACTCCCTGCCCCCAATATTTACGATACAGGGAGTAGGGTTGGATCAGTGAAGAAGCCCACATTGAGGTGGGCAGGAGTGGGGGGATCCTGGCAGCCGGGTGAGGAAGGGCTTCCATGAAGAGGCAGCGATCAACTCTGCCTGGCACTGCTGCAGTGGGGTTAGTTGGAACTGGGAATTGACAGTGGGTATAGCAATAGTGTGTGCGACAAACTTGATCAGAGCTCTTGCAGTGAAGTGGAGAGATAGCTGGAGGAGGAGGGGGTCCAGGAGGGGATTGAAAACAGTCAAAGTAACTATTGTATTTGCATGTTGATGGAAAAAACAATGTTGCAACAGAAAGGGAGAATGATAGGGGTGCCCGTGGATAGGGGAGAGGATGGGATGGAGGTCACAAGGGGTTTTCTGGAGCAGGGTCAGATCATCTGAAGTGACAGCAGAGGAGTGCCCGGAGCCATGAGAGCTCTTTTGACAGTTTCTATTTTCTTTTAAAAATATGTTTTTGTTGATTTTTTTTAGAGAGAGGAAGGGAGAGATAGAAACACCAATGAGAGAGAATCATTGATCAGTGCCTCCTGCACACCCCCAACTGGAGATGGTGCCTGCAACCCAGGCATGTGCCCCAACCAGGAATCAAACCGTGACCTCCTGGTTCACAGGTGGACATTCAACCACTGAGCCACACTGCCGGACTCCATTGATTTTTAGAGAGTGGAAGGGAGGGGGAGAGACAGAGAAAAACATTGATGTGAGAGGCACACTGATTGGTTGCCTCCTGCACATGCCCGACCAGGACCAGGATCGAACCTGCAACTTGACTGGAATCGAACCCGAGACCCTTCAGTGTGTGGGCCAACGCTCTAACCACTGAGCCAAATAGGGAAACAGCTTCTATTTTCTTAATAAGAGAATTCGTGACTAGCTGAAAGGAGGTACTGGAGTCAGAGAGAAGGCACGGGACACTCATCTAGGAGGGAGGGGGCGTGGGAAGGGGCAGGGAATGTATCAGGAAAGCCAGCAGCACGAA
>NW_005871358.1:1024531-1045540 GCF_000147115.1 Myotis lucifugus
AAAACAGAGCAAAGCAGGTGTAAGAAGGCAGGTGGATCAATGGACTGCAAGTTCATGCAGGGCTGACCAACTACCAGGAATCGGGCCACTGGAGGAGTCCACCTCCCAACGTTCTCTCAAATCCAGACCTCTCTGCACACCCCCACGTGGAGGTCTCCCCTTCTCCAAGTCCTCGCCCACCGGCAGCCAGCACAGCCTTTTGCCAAAGCAAATCTGACCGTGTCTCCTCTGCTTATAAACGCTGGCTCTCCCCTCTCCCGGGTCTCCCTGTGGTCAGCTCCTACTCCTTACCCTGAGGTCTGGCTTCCAGCTACTGCCTCCTGGAAGCCTGCCTCCAGACTTCTCCAAGGTGTAGACCCCCAGCTCTGCCTGGTGCCGCTGTCTCACCCCCAGGGCTAAGAATTTCCTTTAATCAGTGCCTGCTGTATCCACGGTGCCCAACTTGGGACCCCGGCCCAGGACTGGCGTTTGATGTGCTTGTGATATTACTACATTAAAAAGCAACGTGCAGCCCTGGCCGGTGCGGCTCAGTTGGTTGAGCGTCGTCCCACGCAGCTAGAGGCCGCCGGGCTGGATTCCCGGTCGGGGCACACGCCCAGGTTGCGGGCTTCATCCCCGGTGTGTGCAGGAGGCAGCCCATCGATGTTTCTCTCTCTCTAAAATCAATAAAAACATATTTTAAAAAAGGTAACGTGCACGACAGAATGCATGGCGTGAGTCCCCGTGCACATACCTAAGAATAGGACTGACATCGGGACAGGGACAATGAACACGGCCCTTCGCAACGAGCCCTCCCCTGGGTCCGCGCGGACTCCAGGACAAAGCCCAGCTCCCAGCGCCTGGTTAGCCCCCTATCGCCACCTTCCCCCGGGTTTTTCCTCGAGCCGTGCCGCTGCCCTGAAAGCCTCCACACTCAGGCAGGGTCAGGCCTGCCCTCCGCCCTCCCCCGGCCAGGTCAGTGCTGGGCCCAGCCCTGCGGACCCCGGCGTTACGGCGTCCGCACCCCACTCTCGTTGGCCGCGCCTGCGCATTGGATCTCACCGCGCTCCTTGCGCCCGGGGAAGCCGTAGTCGGGCGGAAAGGTGGGCATCCGCAGGGGGTCTGGCTCCCCTGAGGAATCGCCCAGGTAGCGCCTGGCCAGGTGCGCCCCCATGGCTGCAGCCGCCACAGATTCCTGTGGCAGTCAGGTCACCTCGTTCCTATCCGGAAGCACTGCCCCCTCGCTAGTCTCAGCTTCCGGGTTGCGCTGGCTGTCACGGGGATCATAGAGACGAATGAGTCCGGAGGACTTCGGGTATTTCTGGCGTCACCTGGCGGCCATTCGGAGACATTACAGGCGCGGCGCGCCCCTTCTAGGGATCCCGTGACTGCCAATGAATGTGAGTGTGTAGGTTTTTTTTTTGCCTCTGGATAGAAATCCACTTGGGTGGGGAACTGGAGGGGAGACGACGTGGGTCCGGGGCCTTCTCCTACCCTCACTGGGCGCCCCTGATCTCCCCAGGCTACAGCACAAATGAAAAAATTTTTTTTCATATTATAATCATATTTTTTTAAAACATAGTTTTTCACAAAAACATTCGAATTTGTTTTAAAAAGCCTTGCACAGTATCAATGATATATTTAGTGAATATCAAAAGTTTAAGTAAAATTATTCCAAAAAATATTTTAGTGAATTTAATTTAAATATGCAAATAAAGTTATCTAAAATATAAAAGGCTAAGCAACCGTCCGACCATCTGACCTGCCAGTACCTATGATGTGCACTGACCACCAGGGGGCAGACGCTCAATGCAGGAGCTGCCGAGCTGCAGTGACTTGGCAGCAGCGGTTCTCAGGTGATGCATCCCAGAACCAGGGAGCCCGATTCCTCGCGGGCCACACTATTCCACCTTGGGCTGTGGGTTATATTGTTGCTGGGGCACTATCGGCCAAGAATCTGGCTTACTGCAGAGCTGCAGTGACCGCAGACACCCTTCGAGCCACCCCAGGTGCGGCTGGTCAGGGAGGAACCTAGGGAGGCTGGCTCCAGGGCGTGTCTGGGCCGTCTTGCCCAGTCCCACCCTGCCAGTCACCTTCTAATTAATTTCCTTTTAATGTGCACAAACCCGTGCACTGGGCCATTAGTCTATACTAATAAAAGCCTAGGTGGCCCTCGTGCGACGTCGTCACAAGATGGCCTCCATAAGATGGCCACATGCAGGCCAGCAGGGGAGGGCAGTTGGGGGAAATTGGGCCAGCAGGGGAAAGGTTAGGTGGTGATCAGGCTGGCAGGCAGAAGCAGTTAGGGGCAATCAGGCAGGCAGGCAGGAGAGCGGTTAGGAGCCAGCAGTCCCAGATTGTGAGAGGGTTGTACAACTGCTGGTTTAAACTGGCAGTCAGACCCCGAGGGGTCCCAGATTGGAGAGGGTGCAGGCCAGGTTGAGGGACACCCCCCCTCTGTGCATGAATTTTGTGCACTGGGCCTCTAGTTTATAAATAAAACTATTGAGAGCCAAAATGTTAAATAAATCCTATTGAATGCTTTTGTGAAAATGAAGCAAGTTGCAATTCTAGTATCCCTCTAGTGGCCACTGTAAAGTAGTGGTATTACAGCCCGACTACGTGGCTCAGTGGTTGAGCGAGCATCTACCTATGAACCAGGAGGTCACAGTTTGATTCCCAGTCAAGGACACATGCCCTGGTTGTGGGCTTGATACCCAGTGGTGGGGGGGGGGGGCATGCAGGAGGCAACAGATCAATGATTCTCTCTCATCACTGATGTTCTATCTCTATCCCTCTCCCTCTCTGAAATCAATATATATATAAATAAAAGAATTGGTATTACATTTCACACCTATTACATTAGGGCTTACATATATGCAAATTTAAGAGTACATTATTTAATACTGCTAAATACTTCTTGGTCTCAATGTGCAACTGCAACAAATGTGCTAATTGGTTACTCTCTCTGGAATCCTTCATTGGAACACACAGCAGCCATTCACTGGGAGCTTGGCAGTGTTGGGAAATGATACTTGGTTATGAAAGAATAGATTTCATTAGACAAGGGGTTGTGGATTGAAGTGTGTCCCCTCACCACAAAATATAGGTTGAAGTGAAGCCCAGCTGGTGTGGCTCAGTAGTTGAGCATTGACCTATGCACCAGGAGGTCACCAGTTTGATTCCTGGTCAGGGCACATGCTTGTGTTGCAGGCTCCATCCCCAGCAGGGGCTGGCAAGAGGCAGCCAATCAATGTTGATGTGCCCTTGATGGGAATTGAACATGGGACCTTTCAGTCCTCAGGCCGACACTCTATCCACTGAGCCCAACTGGCTAGGGCAAGGGGTTTGTGATTTTAAAAAGTCCAGCAGAGGCATGCTCCCTCTGAAGGCTCAAAGGGAGAGTCTGCTCCTGGCCCCTCCTGCCTCTGGTGGCTTATCAACAACAGAAAGTCATTTCTCAGAGTTCTGGGGGCTGCAAGTCCAAGATCAGGGTGCTGGTGTGGTCAGGTTGCAGATGGCCAACTTCTGGCCGTGTCCTCACATGGGGGAAGGGATGAGTGAGCTCTCTGGAGTCCCTTTTATAAGAGCATGAATCCCAGTCATGAGGGCTCTACCCTCATGACCCAGTCTCCTTCCAGAGGCCTCACATCCTAATACCATCACAGTGAGGGTTAGGATTTCAGTATATGAGTTTTTCTGGGGGGAGGGCCACACACATTCAGTCCATAACACACACTCAAACCACACTCCTGATTTCCCTGCTCTCTTTCTCCCAAACCTGCTCCTCTCTCTGTCCTCTAGTTTTGGGCAAATGGCTGCTCCATTTTTCCAGGAGCCCAGGCCCCAAACCTTGGGATCATACTTGATTCTTGCCCTTCTCTCACTTCAGGCAGCCAAATCATTGGCCCATTCCTCTGCCTTCACCACTGAAATCTGTCAAGGCACCATCACCTCTCCCCAGTATGACTGCAGAGCCATCTCCTTGTCCTCATCTTCTGGAATCGCATTCTCAGGGTGCATCTGTCAAAACGGAATCAGAGGGAAGGTGGGGGTGGGGAGGGTGGGTGGGAAGGGATCAATCAAAGAACTTATATGCATACTAGAGGCTCAGTGCACGAATTTGTGCACGGGTGGGGTCCGGCCAGCCCGGCCTCAATCAGGGGCATATCAGGGCTGGGCCTGTCGGGAGGAGGAGATGGCGGGAGGTTGGCTGTGGGGAGGTGCCATGGGCAATTGGTGGCCAATTGGGGGTGGGGCTGGCCATGGGGAGGGACTGTAGGCAGTGGGCCAGCCGCCTCACCCACAAATGGGGTGGGGGTGCCGACCAGGGGCCAGTGGCCTGGGGGCGGGGCCATGGGTAGTTGGCCAGCCAGCCCCGCCCCCTATTGCAGTGGGGGTTTCGATCAGGGGCTGGGCTGGCTTTGGGGAGGGGCTGTGGGCCTATTGTGGTGGGGCCTGCCGATCAGGAGCAGGTGGCCCAGGGGACGGGGCTGGCTTTGGGGAGGGGCTGCGGGCCTATTGTGGTGGGGCCTGCCGATCAGGAGCAGGTGGCCCGGGGGAGGAGCCACAGGAGGTTGGCCCACCGGTCCCACCCCCTGATCAGGCCAGTTTTTTGGCCACAGTGGGCATCATAGTGACCTCACATTGATTGTTATGGATGCTGGCTATATATATATATATATCTATATATGACCTATGGACACAGACAATAGCGTGGTGAAGGCCTGGGACGGGTGTGGGTGGAGGCAGGCAAGAAGGGGCCAATGGGGGGTGGGGACATATTTAATACTTTCAGCAATAAAGACTTAAAAATAAAAGAGAAGTCAGATCATGCCATTCCTCTGCTCAAACCCTCCTTTGGCCCCCCCATTTCACGTGGAGGAAAAGCCGAACCCAGCCCGGAAGTGTCTGACTCGGGAGGTCTGGGGTGTAGGGCCCCAGGCTCTGCATTTATAACAGGTTCCCAGGTGATGGTGTTGTTGGTCTGGGGAGCACCCTTGGGAGGACTGCCGAGCTAAACTTTCATGTGTGGAAATGGGGGAGTGGCCACTCTATACTAAGTGGAAAAGGAAGCTTTGGAGAATAGACCAGTGGTGATGGAGACTTCCTTTCCCCAGGCCACGGCCTCCATTTGTGCCCGTCCCGACTCTGGAACAGACTCACATTGTGGTCTTTGTGACGGGCACTCCTGGGGCTGTGCAGTGTACAACCTGCACAGCTGTACCCGGCAGCCTGCCCGCCCTCCCCGGGTGTCTCTCCTCCCCTTCCTTTTTCTGTGCTTCCGCTGCTCACCCAGAGGTCAGAGCTGGGAGGAGACGCAGGGAGGCAATTTAAGGTCCCGGACCGCTCACCCTGGATGACCATGGGAAGTCCTCTTTCAGGGTTACTCAGTTTATTCATCGGTGATACCTCGTGCCATGTAGCCTGAGATCCATTTGACTTATTTATCTTGATTACCGTCTTTTCTCTTCTCAAACGTCAGTTTGGTGGAGCAGGGAATATTGTCTGTCTTGTTCATTGCCATATTCCCCGCAGGTAGAATGGAGCACCATGGGTGCTTAGTCAATACTTGTCATGTCCACAAATGAATAAATGAAAGGGATGGTTTGGAGGAGTCAGTTAGATGGTTGGGTGCATGAAAAGCGCTCACTGCCTGGCGCCTATTTGGTGCCCAATACATGCTCTCTAACCAGGCGGCCAACCAGAGGCACTCCCTCCTGGGTCCAGTCATGTCACTGGAGGCTGAAGGGGTCCAAGCCAGGGATGACTCTGGGTAGGGGGCGGGTGGGGCCCATTCTGTCCTGAGGTCCTTGGACTTAGATGCTTCAGTCTGTCCTGTCCATGCTCAGAGTTGGGGACCTGGGGGAGATGATGTTAGGGTGAGGGTGGTATTAGGCAGCCTGTGTGAGAGTGAGGAGGGAGGGGCTGGGCCTTAGTACCTGTGCCCACAACCTTCCTGTTTTGTTCTCTACCAACCAGCTGACAAGGAGACCTTCCTGCGTCCCCGCCCGTGCTCCCCCCAAGTGTCCTGGTTCACTGCCCACAGCTTCTCTGCCCCTCCTTCCCCCCTCCCTCGCTCTCCTGGCCTGCCCCAGGCGGGGCTGCTCTGGCATTTTGTGAGCAGAACAGCCTCAGAGGCCCCAAGTGGACGGGGGTGGAGAAGGAAACTTTGGGCAGCGTCTGTGCCTCGGCATGGTCTGCTGGCTGGGAGATCGGAACCTTTGGGTAATTCAGTTCCGGGGGAGGAGGAAAAACAAGGTCAGTGAGGCCTGGCCAGAAAACCCCGGGGGAGGGGGGAGGGGAGGAAGGAGGGAGGGAGGCCGCCTCCCTGCCCGTGGGGCAAACAGGACGCTGGCCTCTAAGCTGGTCCAGAAGCTTTGCCTGTGTGGGGGATGGCTGGCTGGTGCTGAGGACGCGTGAGCCTGGAGAGGCCTGGCGGCCCAGTGGCCTTAGTCAGTGCTTTGGTGGGTAGAATGTCACTCATTCATTCAACAAACATTCGTTGGACACTGTGTGCCAGGCCCTGGAGCTGAGCTTCTAATGGCAGGGAAGACAGGCAGTGGCAAGAGAAAGAAGTGAGATATATGCATGTCAGGTGGTGATAACTTTTAGGGAGAAACATATGGTGGAACGGAGAAGGGCGGGCTTGGGAATTTACATTTTAGAAAGGGTCATTTTAGAGAGTCTCATCGAGAAGGGGACATTGGATTCAAGACTTCCTGTTTCTCAAACACACCAGGAGCTTGTTGTCCTCAGGGCCTTTGCACAGCCTGAAATGCTCTTCCTCCAGATACCCAAGGCCTTCCGCCACCGCCTTTGGTCTATGTCAATTGTCAGGCCTTTTCCTAATCACCTTCTTCTTCCTTTAAAATTGAGGTATAATTGACATATAGCATTATATTAGTTTCAGGTGTACAACATAACGATTCAATATTTGTAAATCTTACAAAATGATCACCCCAATAAGTCTAGGTCACAACTGTCACCACACATAGTGACAATTTTTTTCTTGTGATGAGAACTTTTAAGATCTACTTATTCTCTGGCCCAGCCAGCGTGGCTCAGTGGTTGAGCTTCAACCTATGAACCAGGAGGCTACGGTTCAATCCCTGTCAGGGCACATGCCCGGGTTGCAGGCTCGATCCCCAGTCGGGGGCATGCAGGAGGCAGCTGATCAATGATTCTCTCTCATCATTGATGTTTCTATCTCTCTCTCTCTCCCTTCCCTTCCTCTCTGAAATCAATAAAAATATATATTAAAAAAAACGACACATGTGAAAGTCATGTTTTTATGAGTGTTCTTTGTTCTTGGCATTCTGAACAGTGTTCAGAGACATAGACGACTCCGTGATGCATGTAGAAAAGTGTCTAGCAGCACATGTGAAAAAGATATTTCTAGCTCTGGTCTGGTAGCTCAGTTGGTTAAGAGCATCGTTCTGATACACCAAAGTTGTGGGTTTGATCCTTGGTCGGGGCACATAGAAAAAGCAACCAATGAATGCATAATTAAATGGAACAACAAATCGATGTCTCTCTCTCTCTCTTTCTCAAATCAATAAATAAAAATATATTTCTAAGAGTATTATCTAAAAAAAAAACCTAAAAAAATTTATTCTCCCAGCATCTTTCAAATATACCTGATCATCTTCTCAAACATATGTATTTAATGTCCCAACGTTCCCTCTTAGCACTGTTTTACCTGCACCCCACATGGTCTGAGGGTACACTTTCGCTTTCATTCAGTTAAAAATACTTGTAATTTTTGACTTCCTCTTTGATGCGTGGATGTGACTTGATTTCTGAATATTTGCAGGTTTTCCAGATATCAGTCTGTGACTTATAGTTTAATTTGGTTCTGGTCTGAGAACATGCTGTGTGTGATTTCCATTTTGTGATCTTCCTTTTTATTGCAAGGGATTTTTTTTTCCCGCCAGTGGATCCCTAGTACCTAGCACAGGGCCTAACACATAGTAGGTGGTCAATACATATCTGTTGAATGGATGAACGAACGACTGAAACCCTCATCCCTTTGGACGTATCAGGAGAATAGTTGCTCAGAGATGTTGTTTTCCCCTGAGGTCACACAGCAAGAATGGGGCAGAGCCGGGGTCAGCCTGGGCCCATGGTCTTATGTTATACCCAGTGGATGGGACTGGATTCCACTGCCAATTCCTCAGTGCCTACTGTGAGCCAGGTCCTGAGGGATGGCCTAGGCCGGTGGTCGGCAAACTGCGGCTCGCGAGCCACATGAGGCTCTTTGGCCCCTTGAGTGTGGCTCTTCCACAAAATACCGACTTCTGCGCATGGGCCACGAAGTTTCAATTGCACTGTATGTGTGCGCCCGCACATGGGTATTTTGTGGAAGAGCCACACTCAAGGGGCCAAGAGCCGCATGTGGCTCGCGAGCCACAGTTTGCCGCACTCATGGACCTAGGCCATGTGGCCATCACTCCCACACAGCGAATTCATCCACTGCACTTCCCTTGCTCCAGGGCCACTCACCTCTATGCCCTTGATAGGCAGAGATGCTATTGATCTTCTTGACTGGTGTACTCCACTCTTATCTCTGTCCTCTCTCTCTTCCATGACCCTCCAGATCTACACATATGCTCCCCGTGTGTGCTCCACGGGTGTTTGCTGGGTGAACAGCTCTTTCTTCCTTTCTTCTCAGAATTCCCCAACGGCAGAATGAGACCGTCCCCATCGTTCATTGTAACAGGGGACAGCCTGGCCCCAGGTTAGCTTTCTCTGCAAAGGGAGGCTAGTCTGCAGCCCCTACCCGCTCAGCTGGGCCTGGGGCCACCCACCTCCCTCTTTGTTGGGGACAGTTTTCCACTCGTCAAGACTGCTGATTGGCAATATTGAGGTTGTGAGTTGAGATATAAATTCTGTTTTGAGAAGCCACTCTCGTTCCGAATCTGTTACAGCACCTCAGCCTGCTACTCTAATCTGAACGTGGGCTGGGTGGGATTTCCTTGTTGTTGAAGCCAACCTGAGTTGTGTTTCCTTTTATTGGCAGTGGAAAGCCCCTACAAAGGGGAATTGGGGTATTGTCCTTTGGGGTACGTAACAGTTTCCTATGGTTATTATACCAAATTATCATGAAGTTAGTGACTCAAGACAACAGAACATAATTCTTTTATAGCTCCGGAGGTCAGAAGTTCCAATTGTTTCATTTGGCTTGAACCAAGTTATCAGCAGGGCTACCTTCCCTCAGAGAGTCTAGTGGGAGAGTCTGTTTTCTTGCCTTCCTGAGAGTCTCCCTTGCAAGGGAGAGCTGCCTTCCTGGTCTCATGGCCTTTTCCTATGTCTTCAAGGCCACCAGTATAGCATCTAGATTCAGAGAAAGGAGAGGGAGCCCTGACTGGTGTGGCTCAATGGTTAGAGTGTCGGCCCACAAACCAGAGGGCTGGGGTGTGTGCAGGAGGCAACTAATTGATGTGTCTCTCTCATGTCAATGTTTCTCTCTGTCTCTCTCTCTGCCTCTCTGTCTCTTTCTCTCTCTATCTTTCTCTCCCCCCTCCTTCCTTTTATTCTCTATAAATCAATGGAAAGAATATCCTCAGGTGAGGATTAAATAAGAAGTGAGGGAGGGAGATGTGAGACACAGAGACACACAGAGAGAAGGCCATGTTAAGACAGAGGCAAAGATTGGAGTGATGCAGCCACAAGCCAAGGGATGCCAGGAGCCCCCAGAAGCTGAAAGAGTCAGGAAGGTTCCCCGCCCAGAGCCTTCAGAGAGAGCAGGACCCTGCTGACACCTTTATTTCAGACTTCTCCCCGCCTAGATAAATGATATATTAATAAAATATTTAAAAAATAAAAAGAAATGAAAAAACCCATGATGAACAAAATAGCAAAAGTTTAAATCAAGACAAGCTGATGTTTGCTTTTCTTCCAGCTTTATTGAGGTTCAAAAACTGTATATATTTAAAGTGCATAATCTGATGACCCAATATGCATAGCATTATAAAATATTCACCACAACCAAGCCAACTAACATATTCATCATCTCACAGCTACCATTTTCCTTTTTTTGTAGTGAGAACACGCAAGATCTACCCTCTTAGCAAATTTCAAGTACACAATCCAATATTGTCAACTAGTCACATTGCTCACACCACAGTTCTCCAGCACTTATTCATCTTGTATAACTGAAGCTTTGTAGCCCTTGTTAAACATCTCCCCATTTCCCCCTCCACCTGGCCCCTGGAAACCACCTCTCTGCTTCTACTTTCTGCTTTTATTAGTCTGACTATCTTGAGGACAAAGGGGGAAGCAGGTAGACCAAGGTGGAGTTTAGGACCGTAATTCAGGTGAAAGATGATGGTGGCTCAGACCAGGAGGTGAGAAGGGCTCAGATGCTGGATATATTGTGCAGGCAGAGCCAACCAGACTTCCTAACATTTGACCAGAGGAGAGGAAGACTCGTAGGGCCGAAGGTGACTCTAATGTCTTGGGGGCTAGAATCTTTGGCACCTGGGTTGAGCTGAGACTTTTGAGTGGAGCACCTCCCTGTGACCTCCATGTGGCTTAGGCTTTCTCACGACATGGCTCTGGGAGCACGTGTTCTGACAGACCCAGGTGGAAGCTGCATGGCAGATGTCACTTCCACAGCGTTCTATTGGTTATAAGAGACTAAGGCCAGTCCAGATTTAGTGGGAAGAGAATTAGACTCTATTCCTTAAGTAGCAGCAAGGTCACCTTTCATAAGACCATGCAGGCCATGCGATGTGCTTTTGAAAATTCCCTTTGCCATAGCCATGGAGTGAGAGAGAAGGGAGGAGCCATAAATTCGAAGGCTCTTGGGCCCAAAGGCCAATGGCAGTCCTTTTGAGAAAACAGGTTGGCTGCCCTCTTGAGCAGGGTTCTCCGAATAGCTCCAGGCTGGTTATTTCAGTTTGATCACAGGAAACTCCCATATCCTTGCTGTACCAAAAGAGGCAACCACTCCTACTGCAGCCCTTTTTTTCTGTCTATCTTTTCACTTCATGCTGTTATGGGTGTGAGTCAAAACCTCATCTTTTGGCTTTCCCATGCGGTAGGCAGACTGCTTTCTCTCTTCAACTTTTCCTTTTTAAATACCCACCAAGGTCAAACTAAGTGTGAAAACTTCCTTTGCAAGTTCTGTATATATGATTGTAGTAGCCAGCTTTAAAGATGGTCCTAATGATGCTTACATCTTGGTATTCACACCTTTGTGCAGTCCCCTTCACAATGACTCACAGGTGGTCCATTTGACAAATAGATATAGTGGAGACCATAATTTGGGATTGTAGGTTTAGACCATAAAAGGCACTATGGTTTCCATCTTAGCCTCCACCATGTGGTGAGGACACCCAATCAGCCCTTTGGGGAGGCTCCCATGGTGAGGAACAGTGGGCTTCTCAAGCAGTCATGTGAAGGCACCATCTTGGAAGAGGCTCTTTTAGCCCCAGTTGAGCCTTCAGATGATTGCAGCCCTGGCCAACAAATTGCAAACAAGTGAGAGATCCCAAGCCAGAACCACCCAGCTAAGCTGCTCTTGCATTCCTGAATCACAGGAAGTATGAGAAAAGTAGTATTGTTTTTTTAAAAATATATATATTTTTATTGATTTTTTACAGAGAGGTAGGAAGAGGGATAGAGAGTTAGAAACATTGATGAGAGAGAAACATCGATCAGCTGCCTCCTGCACACCCCCTACTGGGATGTGCCCGCAACTAAGGCACATACCCTTGACCGGAATCGAACCTGGGACCCTTGAGTCCACAGGCCTACGCTCTATCCACTGAGCCAAACCAGTTAGGGCAGTAGTATTGTTTTAAGTCACTAAGTTTTGGGGTAATTTTTTAATGCAGTCATAGCTAACCGATCCAGTGCCCTAGCACTTCACTTTGGAATGTGGGAGTACTTAGCACCTGTCACTTTAACATCTTGTTACAGAAGTTACAACCTCCAGGAGACCTTCCCTGATCACCTCTCTACATTAGCCCCCATCCTATCCTATCCTATTACCATTTTTTATTAAAAAAATGTTTAGTCATGATGGGACATAAAATAAAAACGATAGCATTTATTTCTATATTTCTTTACTGGTTTATTGTCTCTCCTGTCTTGATGGAAAGTTCCATGGAGGAAGGAGCTTGTCAATCTTTTCCATCCAGGGGGCTTGGCACTCTAAAGGAACTCAAGAGAGAGGGCTGTTGTTTCTGTCACTTCTATGCATGAATTGATACTGGGGAGAAAGGTGTGTGTATGTGTATGTGTATGTGGTCTTGGGGTAGTTCCCTTTAAGATGGATTTGCATGTACTTCTCTTAAAAAAGGGAACTGAGAAACCTGAGAAGGAAGGACAGGGGGCAGAGCCTTAAGGCTCTGAATGCACCTTCTCAGTCTCTTGTGTTAGCTACAGCCATGAATATCCTGTATCCTAACTCTGGGTGCCGGAACCTTCCAGGTACAGCCGTGATCAGACTTGGGTTGGAGGCCAGGGGTGGTCAGGACCCAGCATCTCCATCCTGGGGCTGAAAACTTGGGCCTGAGGGACAGAGGTGGAAATGGGCTGGGTGCTCACATACCATTCCTCTGTAAGGGACCAGAGAGGATGATGATGATGATGCTGATGATTATGAGAACATGGCGCCATCCTACAAGGCCCTTCCTCCCAAGCCAGGTAAGAGGACTTCTCAGAGGCTACGTGAAGAGATGTGTGGTTTGTGGGATGGAGGGGGAGCTAGGTATCCAGGGGACACTAGCTGGGCTCTGTAGACACCTGATCAGCTTCCTGTGTATTCGGCCCATGCCGGGCCCTCTGATGGTGGGGGTACTCATGCCTCTGCATTGCGCTTGATGATATCTCAGGCTGGTGGGGAAATCTGTTCTGGGAAGAACCTCAGGTTAGCAGATCTGAACAGGGATAAACCAGAGGTTGGGGAAATCAGGAGGGAAATGGAGGGCTCGGCCTGCAATGGTAGGAAGATTGGGGGTCAGAAGAGAGGACTTTGGAGTAGGACTTACGGATGAGTAGGAGTTTGTTACGAAGAGAAGCCCAGAAGAGAACTGGTGGATGCAAAGACCCAAAGATATGAAAACCAGCGTTTGAGAAACTGAGAGTGGACTGTTGGCTCCCCAACCTCCTAGCATTCACACCTACGGTCAGATTTGCCTTCAGACTTGGGTGGTCCACACCCGGCTTGGGAATCAATAAGAGTCTGATAAGTGGGTATAAAAGTGGAGGTTTTGGAAGTTTCCCTGAGTCAGCTCCCACCAGGGCCCTGAGGGCTGACTGTGCTGCCTTGGTGTCCTTGGACAGGGGTCATTCCATGTGGGATGAAGCTCCATATTCTCCACTTCTGAGTCTAGACTGGGGCCAACTTGAGAGTTCTCAGGGCTCTGTGGGGCTCAGGATGAGGTGGGAGATAAACTGAACTCTGCTGTTTTGTTTTGTTTTTAACATATTTGCCATTGATAGAATATTTTAAAAAATATTTTTTATTGACCTTTAGAGAGAGCAGAAGGGAGAGGGAGAGAGAAACATTGATGTGAGAGGGAAATATCAACTGGCTGCCTCCTGTATACCCCCTACCAGGGATCGAGCCCACAACCCGGGCACATGCCCTGATCGGGAACCAAATCAGCAAACTTTTGGTCTACAGGACAATGTCCAGCCAACTGAGTCACACCAGCCAGACTTCACTCTGCTGTTTGACTGCTTATCTCCAACTCCAACCTGGTCCCAACATGATTCTCAAACCCAATTCCAAAGCTAATCCCATCTCCATCTTCAGGGCCACCACCCCCCAAATTTAGCCCCCTCCACATCTCCAAGTGCAGCTATATCTCCACCCCCATCTCCATTTCTAAATACAATGCCATCACCATGCTCCAACACAGCTACAACCCAACCTCAACTTCTTCCCTTCGTCCAAACCCATGTTCATCCCAGTACAACTTCTTCCCCATCCACCAACACAGCTACGGCCCCATTCTTCATCTTAATCACATCCTGCCAAAACCGGTTTGGCTCAGTGGATAGAGCGTTGGCCTGTGGACTGAAAGGTCCCAGGTTCGATTCCGGTCAAGGGCATGTACCTGGGTTGCGGGCACATCCCCAGTAGGAGATGTGCAGGAGGCAGCTGGTCGATGTTTATCTCTCATCGATGTTTCTAACTCTCTATCTCTCTCTCCCTTCCTCTCTGTAAAAAATCAATAAAATATATTAAAAAAATAAATCTAGAGATTCTCTTTAAAAAAAAATCACATCCTGAATCACAGCCCTACTCCAATGCCTATCAGTATCCCTGACCCATCTTCAACCCAATCCTCATCTCAATCCAAACCCTCATGCCAACCCCAACCTTAACTTCATCCCCATCCCTAAACTTAACTGTGCCTTTAACTTAGGGTGACCAACTGTCCCAGTTTGCCCAGGGATGAAAGATTTCCTGGGATGTGGGACTTTCAGTTTTAAAACTTGGAAAATCCTGGGTAATCCAGGATGGTTGGTCATTGTATCTTAATCCTGTCCTTATCTCTAACCCCCGCCCCTTTTTTTTAAGATACAAGGTTTATACTTTTCACCACTTAGAGAAAGCCCACCTCCCAAGAGAAAAATAGCTCTGGCCAGAGCTCTCTCGAGTAACAATCCCCAGAAATGGTACCAGAGGGAGCAGCTAAAGTGCCTGAGAGTCTGGCTTCTTGAGCCATGGTCTAGTAGACGGTGTTCGAGGACTTCCTGTTCCTAAAATCATCCTTGGGATATGTCCAGTGAGGCTTGAGGTCCTAGGCTGAAGCATCAGATCAGCTCCATTCCCAATGGAAACTTGCAGAAGACAGGCCTTAGTATTCCAGACAGGCATTCACGGTCTCTACCTTGTGGCTCTTACTGACCCCAGCTCAGCACTGCACTGAGGGCCGCTGCCGCCTTTCTCACACTCACTCAAGGCAGACGCAGCCACGCGGCTCTTCGAGTCCACATCCATGATGTGCATGAAGTCAGCAGGGTGGCCACAACCGAAGAATGAAATGAGGGAAGTGGGACCGAGACACAAACTTCCTGTCCTCACTACAGAAGTGGCTTCAGCTTGAGTATCAGGGTCACAGAGCTGATTATTTATGTGGGGCAGAGCTGCCCAATGACACACAAACTCATCTTGTAGTCATTGCTGGCGAGAGAGCATTTTATCCTGAGTCTGTGGGTTTAAACGGGGCTAGTGTTTGGCTTACGTGGTCGGTGACAGGAGACAGTCTATATTTTACTGATTTTCCACAGACATGAAGGGAGAGGGATAGAGAGTTAGAAACATTGATCAGCTGCCTCCTGCACACCCTCCACTGGGGATGTGCCCACAACCAAGGTACATGCCCTTGACTGGAATCGAACCTGGTACCCTTCAGTCTGCAGGCCGACACTCCATCCACTGAGCCAAACCGGCCAGGGCTCTAACCCCAATTTTATTCTCAAGCCCAACCCCATCCATTACAATCTCAATCTTGTTTTCACCACTGCCTGTGATCTCATTTTCATCCACAGGTCAACTCTAACCCTGAGCTTCTCTTTTTCAGCTTCAGTGGCTCCACCAAGGCCTCCACGGGCAGGTGAGCTGGGGCTTGGGGTACAGGAGACCCAGTGCTGGCTTTACACTGTTCTGGCCTTGAGCAATATTTCCTTCCTCCTCAGGAATACAAGCAGAAACTCCTCCACTTTCCAGAAAGCCCCTGAAAACCACAGGTGAGAATCTAGGGCGGCACCTTTGTGTTCACCTGGCTGACGATCTGCTCTACATGATCGTTATCTTTCTGATTCCCTCCAGGCCTGGACCTCATCCCTGTCACCCGCACATCTCAACTGGGTGAGCCATGGGAAGACACTTCAAGAAGTCTGAGAGGGGACACGTGGAAGTCCTTCCTCCAGTCCCCCAGTTCTGATAGGAAAGCAAATCAGAGGGAGTAAAGGCTTGTTGATCTTGGAAGACAGAGTCAGCAACTTCTGAATAAAACTCTCTTCCCCCTTTTCCCAGGAATTGCTCTCGAGGTTCCTCCATTCCAGCCACCGCAAGTCAGTAAGTCAGTTCTCCACATGTTCTCCTATTTTTCCTCTCACATGGCCAAAGTATTTGAGTCAGATCTATAGTTCTGGAGTGAGACTGCAGGGCACAGAAATGTTTCCTCTCAGAAGATACTTCTCCCTGAGTCTATACTAGACCCCCAGGGGCTCAGGGTGTCTGCTGGGTACTCTTTGGGGTCCACCTCCTGCTTGCATATAAGGTACAGAAAACATTCTCTGCCCCAGATGCAAGGTCCACAGGCTTCCCTGAATGGAGAGCAGCTTGGGAAGGAGCTGCTGGAGAGCAGAAGACAATGCATCATAGGGGTTAAGGGCAGAGCGGGGTCCAAGTCATGCATGACCTCTCAGTCTACTCATGTACAAAATGGGAATAATATATCTATGTCATACGGGTGAGGATCCAGTAAGGTAATAAGGCCGTAACAGGATGCTTGGCACACAATAAGTGTTCCATAAATGCTCTGCGTTTCCTCAGGGTTTGCTCTCCCTAACACTCTCTTGCTGGCCCCATCTGGTGATATAGTCATAACCATAGATCTCTGTCCCCTTGCTTTTGGAGAAAGGTTTAAGGATCCTTTCCGCACACTCTCAAGCACCAGTATCGGTCTCTCAGTCCTCATTCTCACCCCCAGCAACCCCAGTGCCCTGGATCAGTCAGAAATCTGGGGGTCCTGGGTGCTTCCAGGAGGAGAGACGGCTGGTTTTCTTGTGTCTTCTGGTGGTGGTGTCACTCTTCCTGGGCTGCACTGGTCTGGCTGTAACCCTGATTAAGTGTGAGTAGGGTGAGGAAGGGGCATGTGGAGAGATTGGGGATGGGGTACAGGTGGACTTGGGCTCAAGCTGGACTTCTTCTCATAGACCAGGCGGTGGTGGAAGAACTGAAGATGTTAACCGTTCAGCAGATGGCATGGCAAGCAAATGGTGAGTGTTTTCAATCATCCCTTCATGCCATGCATATTGAACATCAACATGATCCTCAACTCCAGCTCCACGACCAATCCCCAGCCCCATCTTTGCCAGGGACTTCCCCAGGTACCAGGGTAGGGGTTGGGTGGGTAGGATGGTGAACTCATTAGACATAGTCCCCGTCCCTGTCCTGGTGGAGTGTGTGTGTGAGTGTGTGTGTGTGTGTGTGTGTGTGTGTGTCTAGACCTCTACTGCCCAACATGGTGGTCCTGAGTCAATGTGTCTGCCGAGCACTTGAAATGTGCTCATTCTGAACTACGATGTGCTGTAAGTCTAAAACACACACCAATTTCAAAGCCTTGCTACAAAAAAGTAAAATATCTTAATAATAATAACCTTTAATGTTGATTACATATTGAAATGATAATATTTTGGATAGATTGGGATAAATAAGAATAGCATTGAAAATAATTTTATCTGTTTCTTTTGAGTTTAAAAATGTGGCTCTCACAAAATTTATAATTACCTATGTGGCTCACATTTTGTTTCTGTTGTATAGCACAGGCATAAACAGCCATTTACCAAATTATCATCTACATGAGCATAAAATTTCAAACTTTGATGAATAGTCTAAAGGAAGAGGAAGTTGATTCTATGAAAAAGTCTAACAAAGGGTCTTGACCTTATCTTTGGGAGGATCATACAAGGCTTCCCTAGGGATTGGTATTGAAGTTGAGTGAAAGAAGAGAGGGAATTAACCAGGTGAGGGGTTGAGAGTCTCAGGCATGTGCAAAGGCTCTGTGGTAGGAGGTAACACTGTTTAAGTACAAGGGAGGAGGATGGTGTATTTGGAAGGTGAGAGTTGACAATGGCTTGGATGAGGGTTGTGGCTGTGGGGATGGAGAGAACTGTGTGAAGTAGAAAGGTTTAGGAGGTAAAATGAACCAGATCTGGGGATGGATTGGGAATGATGAGGAGAGAGAGGGAAGGGTGTCAAGGATAACATGTGTCATATATCTCTATCCCTATCTGTATGTCTTTATCTTTCCATAGCTATATATATCTTATATTTCTGGTTTGTCTAACTGAAGGACCATCTACTGATGAACCTGGGGAGTGTTGGAAGAGGGCAAGTTTGTGTGGGAGCAGTGGAAATACACACACTAGTTGTAGAAGAATTTTCTGGGCTGGCATGGTCTTCACTATGATTGCTGAAGTCTGCAAATTGCTGCATTCCACACTCCCTCATCCCACACCTCAGAGCAAGCCACTCTTCCACTCAAGAACCGTCAATGGCTTCTTACTGCCCAGAATCCAATATGAAACCCTTGACTTGACACTCAATGGACAGGACATTGGCCTTCATCCTACTGTGAGCTCAAGCTCCTACGAGTTTCCCTTGAGTCCTACTGCACCCGCCTTCCTGGACCTACTTGCCTCTCTATCTTTGCTTCCAAGGTGCCTGCTGTGCCCACCCCCTCCCTGAATTAGTGTCTTCCTTCAAAACTCACCTCTTCCAGGAAACCCACCATCCCCATCTTCCCCAAGCTCCAGAAATTAACCCCTCCTCTGAGCCACTCTAGGACTCCTCCTAGGCACTGAGCATGTTGGTTTTGAATTGTACAACCACCCACAAGAATGTGGGTGCAGTGGGGAGCACAGCTTGTGTGCTCTCTGCCGTGTCTGCAGTCAGGGGTAGGTGAGTGGGTAGATGGGGGTTTGGGTCTCTAACCTTCCAGTTCCTCCTTGCTGACAGTGACTGGCATGGCGGGGCTTGCTGGCCTGAAGAAGGACATTGACCGAGTAAGAGCTAACACCAACCAGTCTCTGATGGAACTCCGGGGCTTATTAGGTGAGTGGGACTTGGGGAACTGTCCTGAGATGGGGCCATGGCAGAGCTGGTGTATTGCACCAATCCATGGGAACGATTCTCATTGCAGTCTATCCTGTTTCCAGACTGTGCCAGGGTCACCTGCCCTGAGGGCTGGCTCCCTTTTCAGGGCAAGTGTTACTACTTCTCCCCCAACACCAAGTCATGGGATGAAGCCCGAAAGTTCTGCCAAGAGAATTACTCTCACTTGGTCATCATCAGTAGCATTGATGAGCAGGTGAGCTACCCCTTCAAGCCCCTGAGAACCAGCAGGGCCAGCCTGCTCCTCTCCCAGACTTACACATCCTTCCCTGGTCTGGATGGAAAGAAATTGGAATTGCTTTGGAGCCACTGAAACTTTTATTTATGTATTTAAAAAATCTTTATTGTTGAAAGTATCACATATGTCCTTTTTTTGAAACTTTTAATAGCAAGCTTTTACTGACATGATATCATGCAGAGGTCAAGAGGGTATGCTCGGCCTGAGTTCAAATCCTGGTTGTGTTTACTTACTCTCGAAAGTCTCAGTTTCCTAGCTCTTAGGCAACAACACGTCCTGTTCTCCAGACTGTATCCCAAACACAGTTGATACCAAAAGAAAAATCCATGGTGAAGGTCAGCATTTTATTTTATTTTTAAAAAGATTTTTAAATTGATTTTTAGATTGATTTTTAGAGAAAGAGGAAGGGAGAGGGAGAGAGAGAAACACTGATCACTGCCTCCTGGGAATCAAGCCCACAACCTGGGCTTGTGCCCTGACGAGCAATTGGACAAATGACCTCTCTGTGCTTGGGACGACGCTCAACCAACTGAGCCAGACTGGCCAGGGGGGAACTGTTCTATTCTGATAGGCCAAGCAACCCCTTTGTTCTTCTGGTTTCCTGACACCTCTCTGGGGCTTTACCTAGGGACAAGGGTCCAGGTGCCCTCCACTTTTTAGAGTCTCCAAACCCAAGTTTCGGCCATTACTGCAGACTCCCAGGGGATGAATGTAGAGTCCCTCTCTCTGGCACCCACCATGTCTATATATTTACAACTATTTTCCCTTTGTATTCTCTCCTCTCCAACTTTTAGGGAACTGTAGTACTGTAATAAGATTGGGTGAGTGAGTAGGGGTTGCGTATAGTAAAACACACAGATCCTAAATGTACATTCTGCTTTGACATATGCATACACCCATGTAACTGTCCCCCCAGTCATGATTTAGAACATTTTCACCGCCTCAGTGAGTTCCCTCAGTGACTTTCCACTCATTTCCCCACTCCCACCCAGGCAACTACTGATCTGGTTTCTCTCACTATAGATCAGTTTGCCATGAGAGGAGGTATGTTTTTTTAAAATCCTCACAAGGATATTTTTCCATTGATTTTAGAGAGAGTGGAAGGGAGGGGGAGAGAGAGAGGAAGAGAGAGAGAGAGGGAGAGAAACATTGATGTGAACGATTGGCTGCCTCAAGTATGCACCCCAATTGAGCCTGCAACCAAGGTACATGCCCTAGACTGGAATCGAACCCAGGACCCTTCAGTCCTCAGGCCAATGCTCTATCCACTAAGTCAAACTGGCTAGGCTGAGAGAAGTTTTTTTTTTTAAAAAAAATTAAATCTTTATTGTTCAGATTATTACATTGGTTCCTCTTTTTTACCACCATAACTCCCCTCCACCCAGTTCCCATCCCACCCTCCGCCCTCACTCCCCACCCACTGTCCTCATCCATAGGTGCACGATTATTGTCCAATCTCTTCCTGCACCACCCACACCCTTTCCCCCCAAGAATAGTCAGTCCATTCCCTTTCTATGTCCCTGATTCTATTACAATCACCAGTTCATACTGTTCATCAGATTATTTATTCACTTGATTTTTAGATTCACTTGTTGATAGATGTGTATTTGTTGTTCATAATTTGTATCTTTACCTTTTTCTTCTTCTTCCTCTTCTTAAAGGATACCTTTCAGCATTTCATATAATACTGGTTTGGTGGTGATGAACTCCTTTAGCTTTTCCTTATCTGTGAAGCTCTTTATCTGACCTTCACTTCTGAATGATAGCTTTGCTGGATAAAGTATTCTTGGTTGTAGGTTCTTGGCATTCATCCCTTTGAATATTTCTTGCCACTCCCTTCTGGCCTGCAGAGTTCCTGTTGAGAAATCAGCTGACAGTCCGTATGGGTACTCCCTTGTAGGTAACTGACTTTCTTTCTCTTGCT
>NW_005871358.1:1045640-1074052 GCF_000147115.1 Myotis lucifugus
AAACAATAAATAATTTTTAAATGGTTAAGGGAAGCTTTCTTAAAAAATAAAATAAAAATGGAGGGGTCAGCAGAGCAAATGTAATCTTTTTAAAATTTAGATCACATTACCAAATATGCTTTTTAATCTATTGTTCTTCTTTTAAATTTTGTACTTTAATGAACAAAGTAACTCACAACGTAGAATTACATTTTTAAATGACGAGGTGATTTTTAGGAGCCAGGACCTGACCTGTGTCTGAACCATTGTGCTGAGGATCATCTTCTTAGTTTGGACTCCAGGACATAGCAAACCACAAAATACAAATTTTACTAAAAAGTCTGTTTTACAAAAGTTGAATCTTTTGTGCTATCTCAGCTATGTTATAGCTTTCCTTTTAACTACTATCTAACATAGCATGCCTTTTTTCCCCCAATAATTCTCCAGGATATTTTTTCCTTGTGACTGATCAACTTCTTATGTGAAAAATCTTATTTGTACTTAAAGCGAATTGAATAAAGGTAAATATGCACGTTATTCAATAAATATGCCTCATGGGGAAAGTAATGTATAGGAAATAACACTATAACCCAGGACTCAAATGTAAATGCTTGGCAAAGGAAACATCTGATTTAATCATTTTTTAAATATATTTTATTGATTTTTTACAGAGAGAAAGGGAGAGAGAGATAGAGAGTTAGAAACATCGATGAGAGAGAAACATCGACCAGCTGCCTCCTGCACATCTCCCACTGGGGATGTGCCCCCAACCCAGGTACATGCCCTTGACCGGAATCGAACCTGGGACCTTTCAGTCCGCAGGCGGACGCTCTATCCACTGAGCCAAACCAGTTTCGGCCAACATGGCTCTTTATTTCAGTCGGGTGTATGTTTCAGTTCTCCAGATACAGTCTCACAACATCGAGGGTCTCACTAGATTTCTTGAGGATCTCACTACATTTATCGGCGGTCTCACCAGTCTTTTCGAGGGCCTTACTAAATTTATCGGCGGCTTCTAGACAGTTCTTGAGAGACCTTAAAAGTGTGGTTTTGAACTCTGTATCCAGCAGTTTGCTTTCCTCCATTTCTGTCATTTGTGTCCTGTTTCTTTGTCTCGGCATTTTTGTGCTTTGCTGTGTCGATAGAGTGGCTTTCTGTGCTAAGTGTCCCAATTACCTGAGGTAGACACTCTTGGTGCACCCCCTTGTGGGCTTTGTGCAAGTCTTGTTGTAGTTAAGCCTTGATTGTTGTATGTAAAGCTGGGAGGATTTGACCTCCAGGCCAATTGGCTGTGAGAATCAGCTGTGTCTACGGTGGGAGAACTTCTGTGCTGAAGACACCCTTATGGGGCAAGAATTGCTTCAGTGGGGCTATGGTGCTCACTGAGTCTGCCCCCTGAGTATGTCCCTTATATATCTCAGTAGTTGTAATTGGATGGTCCCACTCTGACCACTGGGTACACTGGCTCTTGGATCTAAGGAGGTGCTAATCTAGACTTTGCCTAAGGCTACCCAGCAGAAGCCAGCTGTAAAGCAATGCAAGTTGCCCTAGGGCCTTGGGGCAGCTGCAGATTGTTAAGTTATTTTCAGATTACAAAGGGCTGGGCCTTTCATATGCAAAAGCCTCCATGCACTGCTTGGGTGGGGCAGGGTCCCAGGGGATCAACAGGGTGGGCCCAGCGAGCCAGCAGTATGGCTGCTCTCAGTCCTGCCTTCAGAGGTCCTGGCAATCGCCGAGAGTGCCTCCAAGAGAAAGCTGCCCTCGAGTTCCGACTGATGCCAGACAGTCCCGTTTCTCCCGTGTGAGTCTGGGTCCCTAAAGACTCGCCCGGAACTGGAGCTCAGAGCCTGAGACTCTCTCCCGATTGAAAAAGACAATCGTGTCCTGAGCCTCCAGCCCTCTCCACATGCACCTCCGCACCTTTGTATTTACTTCAGCACCGCACCTCCTCTGAGTCTCGGTATGCTTTTCTCTTTCCTTCTAGTTGTAGAAATTCCACTCAGCCAGCCTTCCTGTGGTTCTGGATGATGTCCGTTATGTCTTTTAGTTGTAATTTTGAAGTGGTTGTGTGAGGCAGCAAACTCCGGTGTTTACCTATGCCACCATCTTGGTTTTCTCTGAGAAGTTGTTTTTGATCATGATATTTTCTTCCTAATCTTTTGTCTTTGGCCCAAATCCTTTCTTTTCTTTCAAAGGCTTGGGCTTTTGAAATACAAGAAGGCAGGAAGTCCCATTCCTCTCCTTTCTTTCCCCCTTCCAGTTCTTTTTATTATTATTATTATTATCTATAATAATAAAGGCATAATGTGCTAATTAGACTGGACATCCTTCCGGACGACCTTCTGGATGAAGCCAGGGCTGCAAGGGAAGCCCGGGTCCCGGGTGCCTGTTGGCAGCTGGAGGGAAGCCTGGCTCCCGTGTGCCAGAGGGAAGCCAGTGCTGGCAGCTGGGGGAAGGAAGGCCTACTCTTGCAGGAATTTCGTGCACTGGGCCTCTAGTATGTTATAATACTAAATGTGAAGATATCACAGTACTGACTGTGTGTCAGACACGGTTTTGAGCACTTTATGCTATTAACTCATTTAATTCCCACAACCCTATGAGGCAGTAGCTACTATTATTCCATTTTACAGATGAGGAAGCAGACTCAGAGCGGTTCACTGGTCATGTGAGAAAGTAACATAATTATTCCCACCCCTCATGCTCAAGTAGGAGGAAGGTGTTGATCTTGCTCTGGATCCATGGGGTCTGGGAGGGGCTTTGGGGTTGGCATTTAAAAGCCCTAAAGGAGGGAGGGAAGATCCTTATCCTGAGGGTTGTGTAGAAGAATTGATGGCTGAATGGAATTTGTACTCGCAGAACTTTGTGGTCAAGGCTCACGGCTCTCCACGGGTGCACTGGCTGGGACTGAGTGACAGGGAACACGAAGGGGACTGGAAGTGGCTGGATGGGTCGCCTGTCACTTTGAGGCAAGTATCTAGGGTTCTTGGGCTCTCTGCTTAATGTGGGCCCTTGTGCAGTCAAAGCCAGCAGATTCTCTAGAATCCCAGGCTGGACTGGATAGGGTTGGCACAGGGTGCTTTTATTCTGATAGGGGCTCTGGTCCTTGTACCTCTTTAATTTTCCTCCATTGCAATAATCTCCACCTTTTAACACAACTGCTCAAATATATCCAGTCCCCAGACTGATGGTTGGGTGGGTAGGTGCGGGAGGGGGGGGGGGAGACAATGGAGTGGCTATAGGACAAGAGGAAGAGGATTAGCAGGATCTCATTCTTTTTAAAAAAAATATATTTTATTGATCTTTTACAGAGAGGAAGGGAGAGGAATAGAGAGTTAGAAACATCGATGAGAGAGGAACATCAATCAGCTGCCTCCTGCACACTCCCCACTGGGGATGTGCCCGCAACCAAGGCACTTGCCCTTGACCGGAATTGAATCCGGGACCCTTGAGTCCTCAGGCTGACCCTCCATCCACTGAGCCAAACCGGCCAGGGCTAGGATCTCATTCTTTTTACACTCTACAGATACTAACCCATTTATTTAATCTTTGTAAGGAAAGTCGTATTACCATCTTCATTTTAAAGATGAGGAAACTGAGGCACAGAAAGGTTAAGCAACCTACCCAAGGTTAGACAGCAGGCAGGTGGCAGTGCCAACCAACCTGGCTCCAAAGCCTATACTCTTGGCCACTAGACTTTACTTTCTAAAGAGCGTATGTATTTGTATTTTAAATAAATATTAACAAATTGTCCCCCATACTGATTATACCAATTTATTCTCTCAGCAGTTTGACTATAGTTTTTTGACCCACATGTTCATCAAACTTTTGAAATTTTGTTGGTTTTATTACAGGTGAAATATGGAATCCTAATGTAGTATTAGTTTGCATTTCTCTTATAATGACAGAACACATATGTTCAATAGCCACATGTATTAACATTTCTGTGAATGATCTATTCATATCTTTTGTGTGTTTTTTTAATGTTGGGATTTTTTCATTTTCCTATTGATTTCTAGGAGCTCTTTATATATTATATATATTAGTATTTTGTCTGGGGATTTCATTTTTTAAAATAAGTTTTTATTGATTTTTAGAGAGAGGAAGGGAGAGGGAGATAGAAACATCGATTAGTTGCCTCCTGCATGCCCCCTACTGGGAACTGAGCTTGAAACCTGGGCTTGTGCCCTGACCTATTGATGCATGGGTCGACGCTCAATCACTGAGCTTTGCCGGCTGGGCTGGGGGTCTTATTTTTATTAAAGATTCTTGGAAGGAGTCACAGCTCTGTAAATAGAGATGGCATGGCATGACATGGCAATGTGGGTGCCCAGCTTAGATTCCTGTATGCCATCAGGGGTCATTGGTAGCTAAAGGGTCACAGTTATGCTTCCTTCAGATAGTTGTCCTCAGCTGAATGGAAGCCTGCTCACCTATTCCCACGGGGGTCAGTCCACAGCCAATGACTGGCTAAGAGAAGGCGGACACCTTGTCTCAAGTTGGGTTAACTCTGTGATGCTATTCACTTTCCAGAGCTCCCTGTGGGACCAGACTGAGGCTAGATTCAGCTGAACTCACATCCTTGCTCACCTCTCTCCCCTACCCCATCCTGCTTCTCTCACTCCCTCTCTCCTGAGTGTCCTTTAACAAGTCATGTGGACCTGAATCACCAAATAAAGATCTGCTGTGACCTAAGACATTACAATACCTGGAAGGTCGGGAGAATTAGGGTGGAAAGGAAGTGTTCTTTGGAAAAGGAGGCAGATACTGACCAGATGCTTGGAAACAGATTTAAGAAGGAAGAGTTTGGCCTGGTGAACAGGGAGGTGGGGTTGAGCTAGGACAAGCAAGTTGGAGTGAAGGGGATGATGCAGCATCTTTAGGTAATTCTGAAAGGCTGAAGAAATGATTCAGATAGAATAAAGAGCCTTGTACCCCGAAGTCCTTTCTCCCCAATATATTTTTAAAAATCAATAGATTTAATTATTTTTTCTTTTCTTTTAAAAAAATGCTCACTGAGGATATTTTTTCCATTTATTTGTATATAGAGAGAGTGGAAAGGAGGGAGGAGGGGAGGAGAGAAACATTGAAGTGAGAGAGACACATCAATTGGTTGCCTCCCACACGTGCCCCTACGGGGCTGGGGAACCTGCAACCGAGGTATGTGCCCTTGCCTGTGAATTGAATCCGGGTCCCTTTGGTCCGAGGGCTGACACTCTAGCCATTGAGCAAAACTGGCCAGGGCTTAATTATTTTTTAATTTACAGAAAAATTGGGCTGAAGGTACAGAAATTTGCTGTAATATATACTTTTCCACACACAGTTTCTATTATTATTAACATCTTGCATTAGTGTTGTACATTTGTTAAAATTGATGAACCAATATGGACACATTATTATTAACTAAAATCCATACTTTACATTTGGGTTCACTTCAAGTGTTGTATGTGTTTTGACAAATGCATAATGTCAATATCATGTAGACTAGTAGTGCCACTGTCCTGAAAAATATCCTGTGCTCCACCTATTCATCCCTCCCACACCCAATTTTTCTTTTCTCCAGCTTCTGGGAACCAGAGGAACCTAACAACCTGAATGATGAGGACTGTGTCAGCATGACCAAACAAGGCACCTGGAATGACCTCTCTTGCAACAAAGCTACGTATTGGATTTGTGAGCGGAAATGCTCCTGTTGAACCCCAGGGATGAGACTGGGTGGGGTCTCATCCGAGCACCCCTTGACTCTTGGAGATGAGAAGTTCCTGCCCTTCCTGCCTCTCTAGGAACTGATTTGGTTGCGCCCAAGACGGAACCAGCAGCTTGGATGTAGCAAGTTCCCTGGGGTGTAAATCAGACAATTTCTAGGGTGAGGACTTGGGGGCTTGATCAATTGGATGGAATCTGAGTGTGTTCAGGCTACTATAACAAAATACCATAGACTGGATGGCTTATAAACAACATAAATTTATTTTTCAAAATGCTCAAAGCTTGGAAGTCCAAGATCAAGGTGCAGGGAGATTCAGTGTTTGGTGAAGGAAGGCCTGTTTCCTGGTTCATTGATGCCGCCTTCTTGCTCTAGAATGGACAAGGGAATTCTCTGGGGTTTCTTTTATAAGAGCTTTAATCACATTCAGAGGGCTCTACCCTCATGGCCTAATCCCCTCCCAAAGGCCCAACTCTGAATGCCATCAAATTGGGGATTGGGTTTCAACATATGATTTTTTTGGGGTCACACACATTCAGTTCACAGTTGATGGTGAGCTGGAGTGATGGTCTCCCAGTTCTGGGGTCTGGAGGAAACGCACCAAGTCCTTGATCATGGCACTTTGGAAGTGATGCTTGCCCTTGGGGCTCTGGGCCTGACATTGATTGACTAGAGTTGAAAATACCTTCGGTCCTCTGAACCATGATGCACTGGGGCTGGGCTCCCTCGCTGCCTACAAGATGTGGATAAACTACTGGCAAGCAGTTGGGGCAAGATTCTTCTTGACAAGAAACTTTCTCAATGTCCCAGGTGAGGTTTGACCAAGTTAGGTGGTGGATTCAGACCTCTGCTAAGATTTGGCCCATGGAACTGCTGACTAGCTGAAAGGCAAGACTCCCCACTCAGTGTGGCCAAGCCAGGCCATGACTTTGTCAGATCCTCAGGACAGCAATGGAGATACCTACCCACATGTGCCTTTGGACTATTTGTAGTTTGTAAAGGTTTTTGATGAAATATTTCACTTTGCTGGCAAGTGGACATTCTGGGGCTATTAGCTCTTGCAATGTTAGAGCTTCTCAAAATGCCAGTTCATTGTGTGGTCCTTGTCTACTGTGTTAATTTTCTGGGGCTGCCACAATAAAGTACCACAGGTTTAAACAACAAAAATATATTGTCTCATAGTTCTGGAGAATGGAAGTGCAAAATCAAGATGTTGGCGTGGTTGGTTTTTGGTAAGAGTTGTTTCCTTGGCTTATAGACGGCTATCTTCTCTCTGTGTGTTCACATAGTTTTCCCTTTGTGTAGGGCTGTGTCCTAATCGCTTTTAATAAGGATACCAGTCATATCGGATTAGGGCTCACCTTAATGACTTCATTTTCCCTTAATCACCTCTTTAAAGACCATTATCTCCAAATACAGTGACATTCTGAGGTACTGGGGGTTAGGACTCCAACATATGAACTTTTTTGGCTGCAGAATTAAGCCTTTAACACTAAATGCCAGAGGTACCTCCCCCAGTCATTGTGACAATCAAAAACATCCCCTAGAAATCTGGTACTATCCCCAACTGAGCACAACTCAACATGGCAATTCATTTGGACAATCTCTGAATTGTATCCAGGGGTGAGTAGATATTCTCCAAGTCAATTAATTTATTGATTTACAAATGCCCATGACTAATAGAATTGTTCCTATTTTGACTGAGATCTGGTGATTTCGGAAAGGAGGCTCTGAGCAGGGTGGGTGGGCAGTGGGGGAGGTTGGCATTCACTTCATTTTCTGTTCCTTCTATACTTGTTTCCCTTCCCTACCTTTACACCTGTCCCCACCTCACCAGTACTGAAACCAGCCCCCATACAGCCCAGAGATTGCAGAGTGGAACATCCTGGTCCAAGCCCTTCACCGAAGGGACCATTGGTCTAATAGACTGTTTATCTGGGGTCAGAGGAAATTCTCGAATCTCAGAAGAGGAAACCAGTTTCCCCCAATATGTGGGTTGAGAAATGGAGAAGCAGGGCTCTGTGGTTAGGTCTCCAAGTCATGCTAGGGGGTTCAAGATGGAGTTGGCCAAAACCTATTTCACTTCCCCATCTCTCATGATTGTCTAATTTCAGATACAGAGATGAATCTGAAAGAAGTTCTCTTTACTACATGGGTTATCAAGCATGTATTGTTTGCTAGATAGATGCAGAGCTTTTATTTAATCTTTATGATGACTCTGTGAGGTTGCAATAATGACCAACCCCATTTTATAGCTAGAAATACTGAGCACAGAGGGGTGTCATGGCTTGTCCATTGACGTTTAGTGGGTAAGTGGCAGACTGGTATTTGGACTCAGTCTGTGCCTCCAGTGGTTGATCTTTTTCCGTAGCACCTCTGCTGCTTTCTGAGGGACTGTCTGTAAATTTGAGTTATTTCTGAGGACCCTGACCTTGTAGCTCTCGTTTCAGCTGGCAGTTATGGGAAAGGAACAGCATGGTTTGGAGGAACAGACATCCTGGGCTAAGATAAGAGACCAAGAGTTGACTTCTAGGTCTGATGACAATAATCTGTGGCTCTCTTGGGGCTATTACCATAATGCAGGTGATAGATGATGGGGACTGAAGAGCTAATTTTGAAGGTAGGAAGGATTCTAGTTCTATTTTGAAGCTATAGCTAATTTGTTTGATGGATTGAATATGGGGTGTGAGAGAAAGAGAAAAGGATGACCCTCAGGTTTTCAGTTTACGCAATAGAAAAGATGGAGTTATCATTACTTAGAGATGGAGAAGGAAAAAAAGCTTATGAACATAACACATTGAAATTTAGATGATTCATGAACTCTTGCTGAAATTCTTAGAGCTTCTCTTTGGTCAAGAAAGAAATCTTGCCCGATGAGTGTGGCTCAGTGGTTGAGCATGAACCAGGAAGTCATGGTTCGAGTCTGGGTCAGGGCATAGGCCAGGGTTGTGGGCTTGATCCCCAGTAGGGGTTGTGCATGAGGCAGCTGATCAATGATTCTCTCTTATCATTGATGTTTCTATCTCTCTTTCCCTCTCCCTTCCTCTCTGAAGTTAATAAAAAATATTTTTAAAAAGAAAAAAAGAGTGAAATCTTGTGTGGAGCAGATGCTGTCATATCCCGCTTATAGCCTTGATTCTTTTTTTTAAAATATATTTTATTGATTTTTTACAGAGAGGAAGGGTGAGGGATAGAGAGTTAGAAACATCGATGAGAGAGAAACATCAACCAGCTGCCTCCTGCACACCCGCTACTGGGGATGTGCCCAAAACCAAGGTACATGCCCTTGACTGGAATTGAACCTGGGACCATTCAGTCCACAGGCCAACACTCTATCCACTGAGCCAAACTGGTTAGGGCTATAGCCTTGATTGTTATGCTTTCAGTGACTTCTAATGGCCAGCAGCTGCCACCAGAGTCTACCTGGTTTGGCACATGGCAGGTGAGAAGTGCCAGGTGGAAAATACTTACCAGAACACACCTTACCAAAGCCTTAGTGGGCATATACCCCAGCTCCCTCACCCCTCAGGTGAGATGTCTCTGAGCTAAGCATCCCACGGACTGCCCAGCGGTCCCTGCTGGTATTAAGCTCCCATCTCCTACAGCAATAGTCCACTCAATAACACATCCTTGAACTCATCTTGTACTGGCTGCCTTTTCCTTCCTGACTCACTTCTTTACACCCCTGCTGGTGTTTCCTGGGACCACCTCTGAAAAAAACTACTTATGCTCAAATCCTTGTCTCAGAGTTTGCTCTTTGGGGAACCCAAATTGAGACATCACAGGACAGGGAAATATGAGCTTGTGACATGGTTCTGGTTTGCCTGGGATGGAGGGGTTCCTGGAGTGCAGGACTCTCAGTGTCAAAGCTGGGAAAGTCCTGGAAAAACTAGGATGAGCTGCCACACTTATAGGAAAAGAGTGTGGTATCAGGAAAGTAAAAAAAAAAAAAAAGTGAAAACCTCAAGGAGAAAAGTAGACGTAGATAAATCATCATGTTGTACATTTTAAATAGACACGATTGTTAATTAATTATACCTCAATAAAGCTAGACAAAACCAAAAACACCAGATAAAGCTAAAAAAACCCCAACAAGAATAAAAGGGGACCGACAACATCAAGTTCGGTCAAGTTAGAAGAGACTGAGTGCACTTAGCACTGAGGAAGCATTTCGGACATTGACCGACTCTAGGGCACATTGGGCAGAAGTCAGACTGCAGCAAGTTGAGCAGTGAGGGGATGGGAGGGAGTTGGGGCATCAGAATGCAAACTTTTCTAGAATTTTGGCTGTGAAGAGAAAGAGAAGGATAGTGTATTGCAACAGGGAGAATATTGGGGGGTAGAAGGGATCCGAGCATGCTTTCCCTACTTTTACAAAACCCCCTGTTATTCCACATTAGATCTCTTGGGTCTCCCAGACTGATTTTTTCCCTTCATGATTTTCATCTTTTGGCATTTTGCTCTGTGCTCTGAGATATTTCTTCCACATGGTCTTCCAAGCCACTACTTTGGCCCTTGACAGTGATCATCCTCTTCTTTAATTCATCCAGCAAAACTCCTTTTTTATTTATTCCCATTTTATTTAGATCTTTTTGGTGCTGTACTTTAATCTTTTTACATTCGTATTTTTATTATGCTTGTGTGAAGTGATCTGTCTATTCCAGAAGCTCTATTTTGCTGGGTGTCCATTATGTTGGACTATCCTCTTTTCAGGGACCTCTGGGGCCTCTCGTGGTTCTCATTTGCCTTTGGTGCTAAGATCTGGGGGTTGAGAACTTTAAGCAGTGGCAGCTTCCCAAGTGATGGAAGGAGACTGATTCTCTACCCCAGGGGGGCCATGTGTGCACCAGGCAGGTGCCTTTCTGTTCCCTGCTCTCTTTGCTTCCTACTTGGAGTTTTTGGGGGGCCAGAGGGATCAGACACACACTCATGGGAGTGATGCTGACCTTATCCCAGGAGGCCTATGACCCCCTGGGCCAGACTCTTCCTAGGATGAGCTGTGTCCAATCTTTACCTTAGAGCACTCTTCAACTTCTTTTGGGACTCTGCACCTGGTCCATGGGGAGACCTTTCAACCCTAGATTTTTCTTTGGGGATTTCTACCCATCTGCCAGAGCCCCAGCAGACTTTTGGTTCAAATAAGCAGATACATTAGGGAATAGATTGGAGGGAATTAAAACATATATAGGTGGCCATTTTCCTAGAGTCTTCTATTTCTCTTTCTTTAGGACAGGGACAGAAAACTATAACTTGGTGGTGGTGGTGGGGTGGGATGGCAAATTCTGCCTGCAGTCTTTTTTTTTTGTATGGCCAGTAGGTTTTTGTATTTTTTTTTGAGTTTTTGTATTTCTAAAGGGATATACACATATATCCCTTTACACATATAGCACATACAGGATGTTTCAAAAAATGCATACACACTTTAACAGCTGATAGCTCAATTTTGAAAATGAAATGTATTTTAATAAACACTGCCTTGATCATTTTAAAGTGTGTGTATACATTTTTGGAACACCCTATATATTATGTGTGTATCTATTGATTTATATCCATATCTATCTATCTATCTATCTATCTATCTATCTATCTATCATCTATCTATCTATCATTATCACCTCTATCACTATATATAGCCCCAAAAGTCTAAAATATTTATTATCTGGTTCTTTATGAGGAAAGTTTGCTGTGTAAGCTTTAGCATATTTAAATGCCACTGGAGAACTAAGACAAAAATGTGAGAGAGGTGGAAAACTCAGAAGAGAATCAAAGGAGAAAGGTCTGCTCAAGAGACAGGAGGGGCTGAGCTCTAAAGCACAGAGGGACGGGTTAGCTTTAAATAAGATGAGGGATCCCTTTGCTGTTGTGGAAGAATGGAGGGGAAAACAATGGGCATCGATGAGGCAAGGACGGGTATGGATGTGGGCATATTTGTAAGAGATGCCAGAACATTGAGAGACTTTCCATCAGCTGATGTTTATTATCTCTGTTAAGTAGAAGACAAGGTTTTACACCTTATGTAAAGGAAAAAAGTGATGTGAATTGAGAAAGGAAGTGAAAACAGAAACTCCCCGTGTGGGAAAGTTGACTAGGGATAGGAAAAGCAAGTGTCAGGTAGCATGGAGGGTCTTGTTTAGATCAGAAAGTACACATTTGTAATGGATCCAAGCTGAGTGGTCCTGGGATCTCACTGCTTTGTTGGAGAGTGGAGAAGGAACATGGTTGGTTCATAAAGAAGGCTGATTTGGACTGCAAGTCACAGATTCTCTGGCCCAAAGTGGCTTAACAAAAGGATTTTGTCTTATATAGGAAAAAGGGTTGGCTCAGCAACTCAACAATGTCATAGCCCAGATTATTCCCATCTTTCCACTGTTCTCTGCAAGCATCATATCATTAAAGTAGTCAAAAATAGGAGGTGATGGTCAGGCTCTCCTTAAATTTGTCTTTTTAAAATTTTATTTTATCAAGGAGTAAGAGTATTTTCCAGTAGGTGTTTTTTGTTTTTATTTTTGCTTTTTAAAAAAATGTATTTTTGTTGACTTCAGAGAGTAAAGGAGAGGGAGAGAGAGATAGAAACATCAATAATGAGAGAGAATCATTGATTGGCTGCCTCCTGCACACCCCCTACTGGGGATGGAGACTGCAACCCAGGCATGTGCCCTTGACTGGAATCGAACTCAGGACCCTTCAGTTCGCAGGCCAATGCTCTATCCACTGAGCCAACCCAGAAAGGGTTCCAGTGGGTGTTTTTTATATCTCATTGGTCACAATTGGTACAAATGCACATCCTGAAACAATCCTTAGCAAATAGGAATACCATCACTATGGTTAGTTAGGACCAGGGCTCCTCCACCTCAGCCATACTGACATTTGGAGAGGAATAATTCTTTGCTCTGTGTGTGTGGTCTGTCTGTAGGGTGTTTTGCAGTACTTCTGGCCTCCACCACTTAGATGCCAGTAGCACCCTCTTTGCCCCAGTCATAAAAACAAAAAATGTTTTTCAGACATTGTCAAATGTTCATTAGGGAGGGAAGTAATCTCCCTTTAACTGATTATCATTCAGCTCAAACCAATCCCAACTGATCCCCTGTGTTCAGGCACATTGCTGTCTCAAATCTTAAAACAGTCAAGTTTCTGTTAATAAGGAACATATGACGTGGTGATGGCTGCTGAATAGACAATGCACAGTGCCTGCCATCTTTGGATCACTCCTGGATTGGGGTCTTCCCTGGTAGGTGTGGAATGAGAAGGCAAAGGTGCTGAAAGTATGAGAGAGAATCATTTGATCTGGTTGATCATGAAATCTAGCCTGGATAAGAAAGAAGGCAAAGCTGATGGAGTGGATGAGTTTAAAGAACAAGTTTGACTTGAGACAAGGCCATGAAGGGACCTCCTCATTTACAAACAGTATTTGCAACAGTCATGATTTGGGTAACCAGGGACAACCATTGGTTGAATAAGAGAAATCCAATTCAACACTCATTTATTGAGAGCCCATTATGCAGAACAAACACTTTGGGAAGTACAGGTTAAACATTTCTTCTCTAGGGATGTTGTGTATAATGATTCCTTTTGTCCTCAGCTTCATTCTTCATAATGCCAACCAGATCCATGGATATGACTTTCCATGTGAAGTTGAAAGTTCTAGTTTTAATATTTTCTCTTCACTTGTCCTGAAAAGATATTCCCACCACAAAAGATGTTTAGATTAAAGGTAGAGATAAGGATAAAACAAAACAAAAAGACAAACAACAAGAAAGCAGAGAGGAAGAGTAGGAGTGGGTTAAAGCCAGAGAGCTCCATCCAGTAGGCAAGGATGGCATGATCTCCTAGTATTTTAGAATCCTCGGACAGGTGCAGCCTTAGTTTATAGTTGGAGGACTTCTAAAAAATCTAAGATGAGCCCAGTGAGTGTGGCTCAGTGGTTGAGCATCAACATATGAACCAGGAGGCCACTGGTTTGATTCCAGATCAGGGCACATGCTCAGGTTTCAGGCACCCTAGTGTGGGGCGTGCAGGAGGCAAGCAATCTATGATTCTCTCTCATCATTGATGTTTCTATCTCTCTCTCTCCCTTTCTCTCTGAAATCAATAAAAATATATTAAAAAAATAATAGATACCAAAGCCAGCTTAAGCACTGTTAGCGAGCAGGGTCACTAGAAACAATATAGTGAGAATAAGGAATGCTAACCAGGTCATCAGAAAAAGTACCTCTTCCCCATACCTTCCAGGGAGGGGAGCTCATATTAAAACAAGGAGAGGAAGTTTGGAGTGTCAAGGGGTGAAACAGAATAAGTCACAAGTCTTCTTACCGCATTGTGTTTTGAGTCAGGGCCAAATCTGCTGGAAAGTGTATAAGTCTCAGATTCAGATTTAGGTTTCATGATGTTTCCAAACCACTTTCGAACCTGGAACAAGAAATACCAGGATGGTTTCTGTTAATATTGGAGAAGAGGAAAGGCAGAGTCGGGAAGAGGAAAGTGACATTATGAAAAAAAATCTTTTCCTACAAAATGTGGTTTATCCACACAATAAAATGTTACTTAGCCTTAAAAACGAATAAAATTTGAACACATGCTACAACGTGGATGAACCCTGAAGACACTATGCTGAGTAAAATAAGCCAATCACGAAAGGACCAATACACTATGATTCCACATATATGAGATTCTTATAACATTCAAACTAGTTGAGACAGAAAGTAGAATAGTGGTTGCCAGGGGCTAGGCAGGGGAGAATGAGTTGTTATTGTTAATGGGTATGGGGTTTCATTTTGGGATGATAAAGAAGTTCTAGAGAGGGATGGGTGGTAATGGTTGCACACAATGTGAATGTACTTAATGCCACTGACTGTACACTTAGACATAGTTAAAATGATACATTTTATGTTATATATATTTTACCATAATGATACTTTTCATTATGGAATACATCTTTGTTGTGGAAACATACAAAATATGCTATGCAGAGGAAGAAAATAGAAGCCATACATAACTCCTTAATCTAGTGAAAGACAACTAATGTTTTGGTGATATTCTTCCATGTGTCTTGTTTGGGGTCTCTTGAAGCAGACCCCAAGGCAGGGTTCAAATGTAAAGAGTTCATTTGAGAGGTGTTCTCAGGAAAACACTAGTAAATCAGTGAGGAAGTGAGATAGGGCTGGGAAGGCAGTCAGAAAAAAGTACACAATCCTGCCCTAGTTGGTTTGGCTCAGTGGACAGAGTGTCGGCCTGTGGACTGAAGGGTCCCAGGTTCGATTGCAGTCAAGGGCACATGCCTGGGTTGCATGTTCAGTCCATCTTGCAGGAGGCAGCCAATCAATGATGTTTGTCCTCAGCTTTGATGTTTCTCATCATTGATGTTTCTATCTCTCTCTTCCTCTCCCTTCCTCTCTGAAATCAATAAAAATATATTAAATAAAAGGTACTCAATCCTTTCCACTGTGGACAACTGGGGTTCAGTCCCATTGGGAGCTCTGGGAGTTAGCATAGGAAACACTTCAGTGTCATCCCACCTCGGGGACAAGGGATCTGGGACATTTATCCACCAGTTTGTCCTGTGAATGGGCCAGGCATGTCCTGTGGGCAGTAAGAAGCTCATAGGCATAGAGTCACAGGTGTTTCCAATAAGCAACCCAAGGCACATAGAGATGAATGGCAAAGGGATACGAGGGGGCCATGAACAGTATGTGCTACACCAAGGCTTCCAGCCTTGGCACTATTGACATCTTGGGTTGGATCATCCTTTGTGGTGGAGGTCATCCTATGCACTGTAGGATGTTTAACAACATTTTTGGTCTCTACCCAATAGATGCCAGTAGCACCTTCCCTGGGTGTGACAATCAAAGATGTCCCTAGATATTGCTAAATACTCCCCCTGGGGAGTTGTTTGAGAACCATTGTACTTTGCCATGTACACCTATACCCACACATAAACAAATGCATAACAACATCCTATCTAATAAAAGAGTAATATGCAAATTAACCATCACCTCACGATAAAGATGGCAGAGCCCACAGCCAATAAGGAGGGAATATGCAAATTGACGTGACAAGGCGAGAGGCAGAAAGGTAAATGTTTACCTGCTGGCTGAGGAGGCAGTAGACCAGGAAAATGAAGACACCCTGAAGGCTATTGATGATGGTGAAGAGGTAGCCCATGACCCGCTCAGCTGGGCCCACCTGCAAGATGCCCAGACACCACGTGCAGCCAAGGATGAGGACCAGGGCTGCTGCTTTCAGTGTCAGCATCCTGAGGGTAGTATAAACGAACATGTACACAAGCTGGTAATGGACATGGACACCCTTATAGAGTAGTTGTTAATGGTGAGGACTCTGGAGCTAGACTGCTTTGGTTTAAACCCAAGGTAGCATGGTGTGACGTTGGGCAAATTACTTTACCTTTCTATAACTCGGGTTCCCCCATCTTTCTAATAGTCCTGTTTCACAGGGCTGCTGTAAAGATTAAATGAGACTTTAACATATGTATTTAGGATAATATATAGAACAAAATCAGTACCACATATGCATAAAGCATTCTAAAACTAGGGGCTCTTTATTTCTTTCTCTTCTATAGATGGAGGGCCATATAATTTGTTATTCGAACAGGGAGACTTTTGAGATTAAAAAGGGCATTATTAATAATTACATAGGATCAACAGCATAAACTAGGACTGTCCTAGGCAAACTGAGATGTAAGGTCACTATATACCTACATATGCAGTTTACATATTTATCCCTAATTTAAATCATAATGTTTTATGTGAGAAAAGCTGGTTGAGGAATGATTTGCGGAGTGTGTTGGCTATTGTATGTGTGCCTGTCTGTTCTATAGAAATCCACAGAAAAAGGTCTGGGGAAAATATCACACATATTATATCATACCTGTCATAAAGTTTGTTAATTCCAGCTTTCTTGGGAAGTGGAAGTAGTAAGAAAAGAGGGAGTTAACCATTTCACTTTATATATTTTGAAAAAAAGATATATATTGTGTTATTTTTGTGATTAAAATGAAAACAACAAATTATGTGTCCAAGTGAAATGGATGCTGCCAATTAAAAAAAGCTCATAGCCCCCAATTTTTTGAAATAGTATTATACAAAAAATATTTTAATCTAAATCTTTTCTAAACCCATTACACAAAACTCTTTAGATATATATTTAAGTTTGCTATAATTAGCCAAATCGGTCTCTACCAGTGGGGTGAACCCAGTTTTGTTAGGGCATCCTTCAGAAGCACAACTTTCAGAGTTTCTATAGAATCCAAGCCTCCAGTAACTGATGGATTCACAAACTTAAGTTTTTTTTTTTTTTTTTATAAAAAGAGTACTCCTGTGTGCATCTTGTGTTGTGTGGCAGAAACTGCTGTTTTTGTCCATTCTCCTCCTCTTCCTTTTAGGGTTAGAACCCTCCCCTCTTTGAGTTTTTTCAAGGACACATGGCTACCAAGTTAGAGATTATATATTCCCAGCCTCCCCTGAAGCTAGTTGTCACCATGTGACTAAGGTCTAACTCTAGCCAATAAAATATGAGCAAATGTGGGCCATGCAACTTCCTATGGATGGGAAACTGACAAAGACAACATCTTATGGAATGGTGGAGAAACAAAATAGGAAGGACCTGAGTCTCTGCATCACTTTGTGGAGCAGAGCTTCCCCACCAACCCTGGACTGCTCGCCTCTGGACTGTGACATGAGAGTAACATAAACTTCTATTTCACTCTTTTTGATGGGGTGTCTTTTTGTCTCAGTAGCTTAGCCTGTACTCTATCTAATATGGATATTGGGAGATGACAGCAGCTTTGCTAGTCCCTGGAGCCTGGTTGTGGGGTATATGTGTGTGTAGATATGTAGGAGGGACAAGAAGCGGGTAAGGAGAGGAAGAGAGCATCAGAAGTACCATGTGCTCCATCTTACCTTGTATTCTGGATGGTTGACACTTCACTGTTGAGGGTGGAGAATTTCTTTTTCAAAAGCCAAAGGACCAAGAGAAAAAATACTAAATTCACCTGCAGGAATGACACAGACCAGGAATGCAAGTTAAAATAATGCACGGCGTCCTTAATAAATTGCACACAACTCCTACTTTCTTTGCACACAGGACTGAATTGGTAGCAGGTGGAAAAGTGAAACCATACAATAGAGAAAATGCACGTCCCATGTACTATCTTGCACCCAGTACTTCTGGTGCTTCCTTTGGTCAGGACCCCTGGAGCCACATACTCACGCAGATAATGACACAGACGGGGCCAAGGAAACCCCAGATGAATCCTTGTTTCAGGTGGAGCCAGCAGCTGGGAATAATGGGGAAAGGGACACAGAGAGATTAGAGAAAGCACATGAAATGACCATGAAGTGACACTTTTCCTAACAGAGAACGTTTCCAATATCTTCTGACAATGCCAGCTGATGGCAATGAAGGTTTTGATTGCTCACTACTGTGTGTTAATGCTACATTACACATTTTATAAGCACAGTTGTGTTGAATGTTCATACCAAGGTCATGACGGTGGGAAAAATAGGGATAATACTAAAGAGGAATCTGAAGACTTGAAAGCTCCAAATTATGGGAGGGATAAAGCTGGTACGTATCCACGAACTGCCTCCTTCAGAACCTTCCAAGCTCCTATTGCCATCTTTTTCCTGCTTCACTGGAGCAAGGCCAGAGCTCTTACACTCAAGGGAAAAGATATCCATTTGCTATGGACATCTCAATCACCGTCATTAATGCTGCCCCCCAAACTGTCCATGGCCCAGGGTATGAGTCAAGCTCACTGTTCAGGTGTTCCATAAAGGTGAGGCCTGGATGCTGCGGAAATGGCCACGATTACAGCTGGGACTCCATAGCCAACCGGGAACATGAGCCACTTCATGAATCTGCTCACACTGGAGTAGTTGACCACCGTCAGGTTGCGTGCGGTGAGGAAGAGGTGCAGGCCCTCCAGCAGCATCCAGGTGAAGGAGGCCAGGTAGAGATAGTGTAAGGCACCTGCGATGATGGCGCACAGCACCTGGGGGAGGAGTTAGAGTCACCAGGTGGGATACTTAGGGTGGTCTGTGAACTGAGGGCCTCTCCTTTATACTGGCATTAGTTCAGAGCACCTGACATTAGACCAAGTCCATCAATAATAAAGGTGCTTGGTGATCAATGTCAACACTGCCCACCTTGGCATCATCCCTCCAACCGCTCCCAGAAACCAAAGCAATTTTATTAAGGTGCCCAAGCAGCATCCCCTGAGGAGGAGAAGGGTCCTTTGGGACAGTGTCTGTACCTTGTTCTCAGTTCTGTCGATGGCCGTGAGGAAGAGCAGGTGGGCCAGGAAGAGGCAGATTGAGAGCTGCAGGTGGAGTGAGGTGCTGGTGTTCTGGATGGCTTTGCACAGCAGGAAGGTGAGGGCCGCCAGGAAGAGGCACAACAGAGAGAGGCTCAGTCCCATGTAGGTGATCACAGCCAGGGCGGGATCCTTTTCCTGGGACCCAGCAAAGAGGAGACATCAGCCACACTATCCTGCTCTGGGATTGTTGTTTCCCCCCTTGGAACAGGGCAGTCTAAACACAGGCACATTATGAGTTTCCTCAAAAAACTAAAAATGGAACTCTCATTTGACCCAGTAATGCCACTTCTAGGAATATATCCCAAGAAACTAGACACACCAATCAGGAAGAATATATGCACCCCTATGTTCATAGCAGCACAATTCACCATAGCTAAGATTTGGAAACAGCCTAAGTGCCCATCAGAAGAAGAGTGGATTAAAAAACTGTGGTACATCTACACAATGGAATACTACGCTGCTGTAAAAAAGAAGGAACTCTTACCATTTGCAACAGCATGGATGGAACTGGAGAGCATTATGCTAAGCGAAATAAGCCAGTCAGAGAAAGATAAATATTACATGATCTCATTCATTGGTGGAATATAATGAACAACATAAACTGATGAACAAAAACAGATCCAGAGACAGAGAAGCACCGATCAGACCAGTGGTTGGCAAACTGCGGCTCGCGAGCCACATGCGGTTCTTTGGCCCCTTGAGTGTGGCTCTTCCACAAAATACCACGTGCGGGCACGATTGAAACTTTGTGGCCCATGCGCAGAAGTCGGTATTTTGTGGAAGAGCCACACTCAAGGGGCCAAACAGCCGCATGTGGCTCGAGAGCCGCAGTTTGTCGACCACTGGATCAGACCATAAAACCTCAGAGGGAAGGTAGGGGAGGGTGGGGGTAAGGGGGAGAGATCAACCAAAGGACTTGTATGCATGAATATAAGTATAACCAATGGACACAGACACCAGGGGGGTGAGGGCATGAATGGGAGTGGGTGGGGAAGCAATGGGGGGGATAAGAACACATATGTAATACTTTAATCAATAAAGAAAAAAATTATAAAGTAAAATAAACACAGGCACAAAGCTAATAACAGAGAGTGTGAGAGGTGTCTCTAAGACTGTCTCCCCCCGCTCCAGCTTTATTGAAGTATATATAATATACAAAATAGCGCATATATTGAGTACATACCTTTTGATGAGTTTGAACATAGGCATATATCATGCTCTCATTCCCATGGTTAAGGTAATAAATATATCCATCATCTTCAAAAGATTTCTTGTGCCCCCTTGCTTTTTTAAATTTGTGGTAAAAACACAAGAGATCTATCCTCTTACCAAGTTATTAAGTGCACAGCCCTCTACTGTTAAGTATCGGCTCCATGTTGTACAGCAGAATTCACACGGAAGTAAGTGAATGGGTTTGCCAGACTCAGTCTGCACCCAAAGAGACACAGGAAGTCCTGTGTAGCAGAGGCCACTGACCTCTTCATACTCACCTGTACCTGCCCTTTGTCTGCTTTCTGTGAACCCTGTGACTGCCTGATAGCATGTTCCCTGCTATGAGCGGCAAGCTTGCACATACCAGAGCAAGTCACAAGTGCAAGGGTGTTAATGCCCCTGGAAGCTGCTCTCAAATAATAACAGTTGGGGAATTGGTAGATAAATACCTCAGCTTGTTCCACCTTTTGTGGGAAGGCCCTGAGGTGCATGTCCTATGATACCTCCCAGAGGTACCCAATAGGACTGAGCCCCAGTTGTCCATGGGGGTAACTTTTCCTGGATGCATCCTTTCCTGGCTGACTTCTCTTCTCTGTCTCACTTCTCTACACACCTACTGATGTTTCCTGGGCTCACCTCCCAGAGAAACTACTTTCCCTCAAATTCTTTTCTCAGGATCTGCTAGTGGGAGGCCTCAAACGAAGACACCCTATTGACTTACGCGCTTGGGGACTCATCTCATTGAAGACAGGGGCCAGGGATCTGACGAGCCATACAGACTTAGCCAGACTCACTTCGGGGAAATGATACTCACCATCCCTTATAATTATACGGGGATTTTTGCTTTTTTCAATGTCACTTTCATAGGACATTTCAATCATTTGTTTTTTTAACTTCCAAATTGTGAAATATAACACATATGGGGTGAAGGGGGGGCAGGCTGGAAAAAGTTAATGGGAAAAATAGGGGACATCTATAATACTTAGAATAATAAAGATAAAATTTTAAAAAAGCAAAAAGCAAAAAGCACAAAAGCCAATCTATCATATGATGAATAATTATTAAATAACCACTGATCATGAACTAGCCTGCTGACATTATCCCAGAAGTTCTTCCTAATTGCAAACCAGCTTCTCCCCTAGAGGTAGCCATGATCCTTTTATGGTAAATTTTACCACTTAAGTATTCAACCCCTGAGAATATAATTTAGTTGTATCTATTTTCCAACTTCATATAAATGGAACAATGCTCTGCTCCACAGAGTCACTCAGACACTCATAAAGAGGCTCCATCATCTGGAGTGTGTTGCACCCTCAGCACCATGGAGGGTCCCACATGGAACTGTCTGTGCTTCATCCTAGAAAGGTAGCACGGCTCCTGACAGGAAACAACCTCGATACTCAGTAACTGTAGAGTGAATAAGTACATTGTAGTATAGTCATGCAAGGGAATATTATACAGCAATGAAAATGAATAAACTAAGGCTATGCTCAACCCATAGATAAACTTCATAAATGTAACAATGAATGAATGAAGTATTTTCATGTTTATAAACATACTAGAGGCCTGGTGCATGACATTCATGCACTTGGGGGTGGGGGAGTGGTGGTCCCTCAGCCCGACCTGTGCCCTTTCATTGCAGTCCAGGAGCCCTCCCTCAGGGGATGTCTGACTAATGGATGTTGGACATCCTTAGCGCTGCGGCGGAGGCAGGCCACTGAGCTCGCCAGCTGTCAGCCGGCTTGTGCCTGAGCAGTGCTCCCCCTGTGGGAGAACATTGACCACCAGGGGACAGCTCCTGCATTGAGCGTCTGCCTCCTGGCGGTCAGTGTGTGTCATAGCAACTGGTCGTTTCACCGTTCGGTCGATTTGCATATTACCCTTTTATTATATAGGATGTTAGCTTCCCCACTGCCCTGTGTAATAGGGAGATCAGAAATTCTAAGTGTTGTTCTGGGGTACCACCTCCAACCCTGAGAAGAAGAGAGGGATGCAGGACCTCCTGTATGCTGTCACCCAGCCTATGTGATCAGTAAGTTCTCCACCTCTAGGATATGTGTCCAGTCTGACCTTCTCCCAGCACGTCTACCACCTGAACCCCAGTCACCATCATCTCTTTTCGAGTCTACTCTTGACCAGTGCTCATTCTTGACCTGAGAGTCAGAGGGATCTTCTAATGACATAAATATGTAACATCCATGATGGAAAACCTCCATTGCCTTCCCATTGCAATTTGGAAGAAAACTGAATTTGGCATTCAAGATCTGGCACATTTCTCCTGCTTCCATCTCTCCAACCTTGCCCCTTTCCAACCCCTCTCATTCACTCTGCTCCAGCCACACTTCTCTCTGGAACACACCAAATTTGTTCTCTCTTCAGAGTCTTGACCATACTTGTATCTCTTCTTCAGATGCTCTTCCTGAGACCCTTTCCTACCGCCTTTTTAAAAATTGAGGTAAAATCCAAATAATATAAAAGTCACCATTTTACAGAGTACAGTTCAGTAGCATTTAACACGTTCAGTGTTGTGCAACCACTACCGCTATGTAATTCCAAAATATTTCCATCACCTCCCAAATAAAACCCCATGCCCATAAACAGTTACTCTCATTCATTCCTCTCCCCAGTCCCTGACAACTACAAATCTGTTTTCTGTCACTATGGATTTGTTTATTCTGGACATTTCATATACGCGGAATCCTACAATATGTGGTCCTTTGTGTCTGGCTTCTCTCACTCAGCATCATGTTTTCAAGGTTTATCCACATCACAGTTCTACTAATTCTTAATAATCAGATTTTGGCTCTCATATTTAATCCTCTGACCATTCTATCTAAAGTGGCACGCCTCTCCAGTCACTCCGGTCCCTCGCTCGTTTTCATTTTCTTTATAGCACTCATCGCCACCTAGTAGGAGCTCAACAAGGATTAGGTAGAGGAATTAAATGCTTACATCATACCTTGCTGGTGAAGGCCATGAGGACAGCGAAACTGGACAAGTGAGTGCATCTGCATGTGGTATGACTCTTGTTCACCTGCACCAGGAAGCAGCCATCCCTGGACCAGTGGCTGTCCTCCCCAGTGCTCTTCCAGAAGACACAGAAGACCTTCTTGCTCAGGGGCTTCATCTGAAATAGAATGGGCTCGCTGTGTTCTTGCTCAGGAGGAGCAACTCTTAGAGTGTCGGTCTGCGCTGGGGTGAAGAATGAGAATGTGGCTGAGAGTGACTCAGGTGATTTCTATTTTAAGTGGAGAGAATGGCCACCAGGACAACAGCCCCCACAGTCCCACCTCTATCAGGATTTCACAAAACATAAAACAAGGTCATCTCTCCCTGTGGGAGTTTGAATTTTACAAGATGTCATTGGTTTTATGACTTTGTCCCCTACCAGGGGAATCAGACAAAAAGAGAGTGTAAGGCTCACACAAAGTTTTCTCCCCAATACTCTCCAAGACAAATTTCCCTGATCTCCCCAACCCCTCCAACTCCCCCAAAAACAATAACAAAAAAATTTCTCTGGTCCCTTGACACCAGTTCCTTTCCTGACAACACAGTGATTGCTTATGCAATGAGAGGGCTAGTATAGGAAAAGAACATCACCAGGAGATAGAGGATAAAATGAGCCCTCAGCCTCTTCTCTTTGTCCTAAGGGCTTCTAGATCAACTGTTCATGGGGGCAAGGAGACCAGTCAGATGCTCTTCTCTTTGGGGCCTGTATGTCCTTTGATACCCCCCTGGCCCATTCCCAGATTTCCTGCTCCACTCCCTCTGCCCCATGCCGTTCATCAAAAATTTCATGCCTAGATTTTAGCATCAAATAGAGAAAACCTACATTTCCCCGTCTTTCTCCTTTAACTCTTATTTTCTTAAATTTTTATTTTAAAATTAGATTAATTTTCCAGCTTTATGGAGAGACAATTGACATGTAACATTGTGTAAGTTTAAGGTGTAAAATGTAATGATTACCACAGCAAGTTTAGTTAACACCCCTCACCTCTCACAGTTACAATTTTTATTTTGTGATGAGAACTTTAAAACCCTACTCTCTTAGCATCTTTCAAATATACAATATGGTATTATTAACTAGAGTCACCATGCTGTACATTCGATCCCCCAGAACTTACTCTTCTCATAACTGGAAGTTTGTACCATTTGATCACTTTCACCTATTTCTCTCACTCCCAACCCTTAGCAACCAGCAATCTGTTCTCTGTCTCTATGAGTTTGGCTCTTTTAGGTTCCACATATGAGTGAAATAATTTGGTATTTGTCTTTCTCTGTGTGACTTATGTCATTTGACATAATGGCCTCAAGGTCCATCCATGTTAACGCAAATCATAAGGTTTTCTTCAATTCTTTCTTTTTTTAAAATATATTTTATTGATTTTTTACAGAGAGGAAGGGAGAGAGATAGAGAGCCAGAAACATCGATGAGAGAGAAACATCGATCAGCGGCCTCCTGCACATCTCCTACTGGGAATGTGCCCGCAACCCAGGTACATGCCCTTGACCAGAATCGAACCTGGGACCTTTCAGTCCGCAGGCCAACGCTCTATCCACTGAGCCAAACCGGTTTCGGCTCAATTCTTATTTTCTTAACAGAACTGAAAGGGAAAGGAGCAAGCAAATTTTACTACGTCTATGTCTGGCTACTACTCTTCCTCTGTTTGGACAGAGAATAGGAAAAGGCAATGGATTAATTAAAAGTGTTTTTTTTGTCCCAGCCGGCATGACTAAGTGGTTGAGCGTCAACCTATGAACCAGGAGGTCACCATTCAATTTTCAGTTCAGGGCACATACTTGGGTTTTCTCTCATCATTGATGTTTCTCTCTCTCTCTCCCTTTCCCTTCCTCTCTGAAATAAATAAAAATGTATTTTTAAAAAGTTTTTTTCTGACTGAGTTCTATAGTCTTAACCGTTGATACCAGCCTTCTATTCAGAAATGAATATTATATCTCAGTTCAAATTTCACAGATATAGGAGGTACCTGCATTTAAAATAATTTCATGCACTAGTATGCTCCCCAAGAAAAACAGCAGGGATGTAATCTGAAATTTTCTACTAGCCCTATTAAAAAAGGTGAAAAAAACAAGTCAGATTAATTTTAATGATATCTTTCATTTAACTCACTATATTCAAAATAGTTGTTTTTTATTTATAGATTTAATTGATTACATAATAGATTTACATTTTAATTCAAATATAGGGTAAAATATTGTAAATATTTTATTGGTGTGCCTATCTAATGTGTTGCATCCCTACAGAGCATCTGGTTATGACATAATTCTGTAGGATGCTGCTCCAGTTCCCTTTGTTTTAATATGTCAATATAAGTCAACATGTGTAATCAATATCAAAATTATTAAGAAGATAGTTTGCATGGTTATTTCTAAGTTTTTGAAATCTAGAGATATTAAGTGTTCAGAATACTAAGTCTTTGAAATCTCAATCCAGACTCAGCACATTTGATTTTAATTAATTAATTAACTCAATAATTAAATAAATGTTTAATTAACTAATTAACTAAATATTTTTGTGGAATGTGGGGCAAATGGTTAACATTGCAAAGCAAATTGCAAACTATTATCTTCCTTGGTTTTTATTTCATTTAAAAAAATTTTTTTAATTGATTTCAGAGAGGAAGGGTGAGGGAGAGAGTGATAAAAACATCAATGATGAGAGAGAATCACCGATCAGCTGCCTCCTGCACGCCCCCCACTGAGGATTGAGCCCACAACCTATATGCCCTGACCTGGAATCGAACCGTAACCTCCTGGTTCATAGGTCGATGCTCAACCACTGAGCCATGCTGGCTGCACTTCCTTAATTTTTAAAAAAAAATCTCTTCTAAGGTCTTTATTATTTCCCTAAAGTTCCTCTTAATTTTTCACTCTATCCTAATCTCTTCTCTACTATGCTCTCTCAACTCTACTTCTCTTTTTCTATAGAGCAATTTTTCTTGCTCTTGGCACCTCTACTGTGTATACTGATCAGGAGTTAGCAAGCTATGGTACCTTATGACTACGTGGCTCTCACCATCCCTCACTTATCTTTCCTCCTTATCCCATCCTTTCTCCTTACTTTTTGTTTCTGTATTCAATCATCATGATCCATTTCTTTTATCTTCCTCTCATAGGATAATCTGTACTACTTGGGACTAGAGGCATCATCGAGTTGATCATTGACCAGTGGTAGTGGCAAATGAAGGGAAAGTGAAAGAAGGTGACAGAATTCTCATCATCCCTTCCCCTTTCACCTGCTACTCCTTTATCCCCCTTTCCTCCATCTAGACTCTGATAAATAGAAGCAGTTTCTGCTATAAACTAATTATTCATTAGTGAGGTGTGGTGAGAGATTGGGGAAGCAAGGTTTAGGATAGTCTAGATGATAAATGCCAACAACAAAGTTCCTGTCTTCAAGGATCACCCAGTATAGTGAGACGCACCACATTTTAAATGCTTAATAGCTACAGGTAGCTCCTGGCTACGAAATGGGGAAGCGCAGATCCAGAATCACTGACTGGGAGGCTATGCATTTGTTCCATCTATGTCTGTGAAACCCAAGCAAGTCCAAATAGCAGGCTTGACCCACCTTCACATGCTGAAAACTCAGAATCACAGGCCTGGAGAGAGATGTGTTCCTTTTGGGTCCAATAGCAGCGCTGACTACCTGGGAGTTCAGGTAAATTCGATCTTCTTCATTTATCTCGACAAAAAAAGTTGCATTTATGATATTTCCAAGAGAAGAGTATGAAATAAAGACAACTGCACTGGGACCTGAGGAAAGAGAAAAATAAAGTGCCACCACCATTCCTTCCGCCCCCTCTCCTGCCCCACACGTATCATGCTCCCACGATGGTCACACCTGTGCTTGGGTGTGCCTAGTAAGTTCACTCTTCCTCCCATGCTCTTCCTCCCCAAATGCAAGTATTAACAGGATCTGCAGAGGGAGAGGTTGTTCTGATTCCAAGAATTTATTTGACCCCATCTGACACTGGTCTCCCATTTAAATTGATTCAATGACAGTTTCCCGTGATGCCAGCATTTGTGATAACTATTACTAAATCACAAGGACAAACTCTAGACAGAGTAGGCATATTCCTACCTGAACCCATTTTCTCACATGGTCAGTTATATGTTGCTTTCTCTCGAGTTCGAAGAGCATGTGACGTTCAACTTAAAGTTCTAAATACTTCAGCACAAGGGAAATTAGTCAAGCACTCTGAAAGTGTTTTCACTCTTAATGTGGTGTACAGGGAGATATTAGAATAAGCTTAATCACTTTATCAGTCATTGTTGGCATCACTGTTGTTTTTATATCACGTTTTTGTTGTTTTAATATCATGTTTTTGTCATTTTTATATGATGCCTCTGTTGTTGTTATAGCATTTTGTTACTGTTTATTTATTAATAAATTTATATATTATTTTCATATACATTTTACTAATTTCCTTTCATCTCTCACACTTTTGTTATAGAGAAAGGGCAAATAGCAATATTAAAAGGGAATTAATTAGCAGAAATCCTATCTAATAAAAGAGAAATATGGTAATTAGTGTACGACCGCTACCCTTCCCATTGGCTAATCAGGGCTATATGCAAATTAACTGCCAACCAAGATGGCGGCTGGCAGCCAGGCAGCTGAGAACAGGATGCTTGGTTGCCCCAGCGATAGAGGAAACCAAGGTTCCCGCCCGCAGATGCGGGGCTCTGAGCTCCTAAAGCAACAGCTCCAAAAGATACAATGTTTCAATTATAGAAGCTAAAAGATGGCGGTTAATCTGCATACTCAGGCTCCAAGAGGTAGAGCTAAGCCAAACAGCCCTGAAGCCCCAGAGCAGAGGCAGAGAGGCCTCACTGCCTGGGTATCAGCAGAGCCGGGAGGCCTCCCGGTCCCAGGATCAGAGGAGCCTGATGGAAGCCCTGTGTGTTTATGCACCCTGGGGGTTCAGAGGTCCTGTCCTAGGCAGAGGCCTATGGCGAAATTTTCGACTCTGAGAAGCCGCCTGCGGGCTGGAAGGCGGCTCCTCTGACCTCAGTGCTGGAGAAGACCATTAAGCAGAAAACTAAAGAAACCGATTTTACATCATTTCCCAGGTGTAGAACAGTTGGCATGTAAGCCCCTGACCAGTGCCCAGCCTCTCCTCTGTCAGTCTATCTCACTCTTAGGTACCATGTTCTTTGTTC
>NW_005871358.1:1074336-1103680 GCF_000147115.1 Myotis lucifugus
GGAAGCAGCAAGCAGGTGGGCAGTAACAAGGGAGGGGTCCCGGACTGCAAGAGGGTACATGCTGAGCTAAGGGACCCCCCCACCCATCCCCAGTGCATGAATTTCGTGCACCGGGCCTCTAGTATTTTAATAAAAAAACAGTAACAAAAGGATATAAAAACAACAGAGGCATGATATAAAAATGACAAAAACATGATATAAAAACAACCTCTGTGATAGGATAAAAAGTAAAATGATGGATACATACTTAGGTGGGTACAGGATCAATTAACATGATAATGAAGGAATTTGTAGTATCTGTCCTGGCGCCCAGAACATTTGGTTGTGCCCCCAGGGGCTCCAGATACAGGGAAATCACAAATTACCCAGACATTTCAAGGGTATGTTATCATAGATGCAAAAAGACAGATAGGCTCAGTTACGGTAAAGGTTGACCTTATCAGTGAAGATATCCGCTTAGGACATAACTGCCCACCATAACTGCTTTTAGTTAAGGTTTAATTTCAGACCATCCTTTGTGGTTACTTTAGGTCTCCGAGTCTGCAAAATTGCCATGCAGGCCTCTCCTGAGCTTGTCAGGTCAGCATGTGGCCCCTTTAGTCCACAGTCAGATGGGGACAAATCAATTCTTGGAATCAGAACAACCTCTTCCTCTGCAGATCCTGTTAATACTTCAGCTTTGATAATGTTAGGTCATAATCTTTTGATCAGAAATCTAGTACCATTACAAAGACCCCATGTACTATTAAGATTTCTGAATTGCATGATGATTTAACCCACTTTCAATTTTAATTTATGACACAGCATTCCCAAAGGAGTAATACTATTAAGAAATTTGATCGGAGGAGAAACCAAGATGGCGGTATAGGTAAACACCGGAGTTTGCTGCCTCGAACAACCACTTCAAAAATACAACTAAAAGACGGAACGAACATCATCCAGAACCACAGGAAGGCTGGCTGAGTGGAAGGTCTACAACTAGGAGGAAAGAGAAAAGCATACCGAGACTCAGAGGAGGCGCAGTGCTGAAGTAAAATACTAAGGTGCAGAGTGCATGCGGAGCGGGCTGGCGGCTGAGGGCGTGGTTGTTGTTTTCAATTGGGAGGGAGTCTCGGGCTCTGAGCTCCAGATCCGGGCGAGTCTCTAGGGACCCAAACTTATACGGGAGAAGCGGGACTGTCTGGCATCGCTCAGAACCCTAGGGCAGCTTTCTCTCCGAGGGGCTTGCAGCGATTACTGGGACACTGAGAAGCAGAGCCTCTGAGGGCAAGACTGAGAGCAGCCATAATTGCTAACCCTGCCCTGTTGATCCCGTGGGACCCGCCCCGCCCAAGCCCTGCAGGGAGACTTTTGCTGGATAGCCTCAGGCAAAGGCTAGATTAGCACCTCCCTAGAGATCCAGGAGCCAGGAAGCCCAGAGGTCAGAGTGGGACCATCCAGTTTGCAGCTCCGTGGAACCATAAAAGACACACTCAGGGGGCAGACTCAGTGAGCACCAAAGCCCCATCGAAGCAAGTCTAGCCCCAGAGGGGTGTCTCCAGCACAGAAGTTCTCCCACTGCAGACACAGCTGATTCTCACAGCCAATTGGCCTGGAGGTCAAATCCTCCCAGCTTTACATACAACAATCAAGGCTTAACTACAACAAGGCTGTGCACAAAGCCCACAAGGGGGTGCACCAAGAGTGTCTACCTCAGGTAATTGGGACACTTAGCACAGAAAGGCACTCTATCAACACAGCAAAGCATAAAAAATGCCGAGACAAAGAAACAGGACACAAACGACAGAATTGGAGGAAAGCAAACTGTTGGATATAGAGTTCAAAACCACACTTTTAAGGTCTTTAAAGAACTGTCTAGAAGCTGCTGATAAATTTAATAAGGCCCTCGAAAAGACTGGTGAGACCGCCGATAAATGTAGTGAGATCCTCAAGAAATCTAATGAGACCCTCGATGTTGTGATAAAGAACCAACTAGAAATTAAGCATACACTGACTGAAATAAAGAATATTATACAGACTCCCAACAGCAGACCAGAGGATCACAAGAATCTAGTCAAAGATTTGAAATACGAAGAAGCAAAAAACACCCAACCGGAAAAGCAAAATGAAAAAAGAATCCAAAAATACGAAGATAGTGTAAGGAGCCTCTGGGACAGCTTCAAGCTTATCAACATCAGAATTATAGGGATGCCAGAAGATGAGAGAGAGCAAGATATTGAAAACCTATTTGAAGAAATAATGACAGAAAACTTCCCCTACCTGGTGAAAGGAATAGACTTCCAAGTCCAGGAAGTGCAGAGAACCCCAAACAAAAGGAATCCAAAGAGGACCACACCAAGACACATCATAATTAAAATGCCAAGAGCAAAAGACAAAGAGAGAATCCTAAAAGCAGCAAGAGAAAGAAAATCAGTTACCTACAAGGGAGTACCCATATGACTGTCAGCTGATTTCTCAACAGAAACTTTGCAGGCCAGAAGGGAGTGGCAAGAAATATTCAAAGTGATGAATACTCACTTGGTTGTAGGTTCTTTATAAAGAACCTACAACCAAGACTACTCTATCCAGCAAAGCTATCATTCAGAAGTGAAGGCCAGATAAAGAGCTTCACAGATAAGAAAAAGCTAAAGGAGTTCATCACCACCAAACCAGTATTATATGAAATGCTGAAAGGTATCCTTTAAGAAGAGGAAGAAGAAAAAGGTAAAGATACAAATTATGAACAACAAATACACATCTATCAACAAGTGAATCTAAAAATCAAGTGAATAAATAATCTGATGAACAGTATGAACTGGTGATTATAATAGAATCAGGGACATAGAAAGGGAATGGACTGACTATTCTTGGGGGGGGGGGAAAGAGGTGTGGGGATGAGTGAAGAGATTAGACAATAACCGTGCACCTATGGATGAGGACAGTGGGTGGGGAGTGAGGGTGGAGGGTGGGGTGGGAACTGGGTGGAGGGGAGTTATGGTGGGAAAAAAGAGTAACTAATGTAATAATCGGAACAATAAAGATTTAATTAGAAACAAACAAACAAACAAAAAAAGAAATTCGATTGGAAAATTTTCCTTTTTAGCATCATCTGTAGAATCAATGGAATCATCACTTAAATATGTGTGAAAATCTCCATCAAGTATATCCAAAATTTCTTCATTTGATTTTTGAACATGCTCATATTTTGGACAAAGAATTGCATGTTTAGATATATTTTTAATATTATCTATAGATACAGTATTTCCAAAGGTTGCTTCAATAATAGATCCATTACAAATCATTTCACAGGGAATTTTAATAATATCCATTCCTAAATGAAAACTGCTATCAAGTTTGCCATCTCCAAGTTTTACTAACCATTCACTATAAGCAGAATCCTCTGATCTCATATTTGTTGTAAGAGACAACTTTCTGAAACAGCCCCAAACATTGCAGTACTTTAAACTCTTTTGTACTATGGCCGACCACATAGTATGCGGTACAATACTGAGACATTGTCGAAAATCCCCTCCAAGAAGGAGAACTTTCCCACCAAATACAACATTCAAATTTCTCTTAGTAATCTGTCTATGGCTTTATAGCATGACTGGATGCCATGGTGCATTCATCAATAATGAGAAGTTGGGCCTTTTTAATAGTTTTAGCAAGTTCACTGTTTATATTGAGTCTAGAAATTGACCTTTCATTTAGTGGAATGGGTAATTTATATTGGGAATGAAAAGTGCTTCCACTGAGAAGTAAATTTGCAGCAATTCCTGTCGACCCTGTGGGTAAAACAGTACTACCACGACCTCTAATATAATGTATTAAAACTTTATAAAGATATGCCACCACGCTCCGAGGGCTAGCTCCTGACTCAAACTTCGCCCTTTCCAGAAACAGCTCAGGGAGGGCACAGCTGTTGCTAAGAGGACCCAGGACTCATTGCAGCCAGGATCCAAGGGCGGGTTCCTGCCTCAAACCTTGCTGCCCTCAGCGGGGGGTGGGGGTGGTGGGGGGGGGTGGGGAACAGTTCGGGGAGGGTGCAGCCTTTTCCAAGATGACCCATGCTGGACTGACTTCCTTCTGATTGATCGAGCCTCAGTCGTGATGTTACACCCAGGGTTTTTATATAAATAGATATTTCCATGTCAATAAGTACTCATTATTCTTTGTGCTGCTGAGAAGTCCATGTGGCAAAGAGGCCGCATATAGCGAGTATTTCAGAGTTTAGGGGAAAGAACTGGGTTTCTGCATTCAAATCCCAGTTTTGCCAGTGACTAGCTGTGCAGTTTTTCCTTTTTCTTTTTTTTTTGAATTAAAGTCACATTTATTGCAATCCAGGACTATGAGGGGCCATTCCCCAAATCTCATAGTAACAAGACGGTTGAAGCTCCAAGGTTATATAGGCAAAAAATTACAAAGGTATTGATTACATCCCAGGGTTTGGAATGAGGAACCTGGCTCGCAAAAAGCAGTTTACAGAAGCAGAATTAAGCATGTTAATTATAGTTTTGGGTCCCGGGGTGACTGAATTGACAGAAATACATTATCTAGAGCCCTCGGGTCTGGAATGAGGAACCTAGTTTGCAAAAAGCAGTTCAAACCGCATGTTATAAACACATTATCTAGAGCTCTTGGGTAACCTGGGTTAAACTTAGGCATGTTATCTAAATCACAGTTTTGGGTCTAGAGCCCTTGGGTAACCTGGGTTTATCTAAATTACAGTTTGGGGTCTAGAGCCCTCTGACCTTGGGACAACTGCTGTCCTTCCCAGGTGAAGGAAAATGTGCTTTCTAAGACCAGTATGACCACAACCCATGGGGTATTCGCATTACAATCAATAAGGCATTTAATGGAATGGGAGGATTTATATAATTCAGAAAATCAAAATACCCTGTCCATTGTTAAACAAAGCAAATGGGTACCATTCTTCATCAGGAGCCAGCTAGAGCCGGCTGGCACTAGGGCTCTAATCCACCCTTCCTCTCCTGCGACCTTGTCAGGTCCCTGCTGTCTCCCCATCTGCAAAAGGTGCGGGCCAAGATGCCTGCGCCAAGAAGAGTCAGCCAGAGCTTCCCCGACGTGAGAATCAGCCCAAGGGCGCCTGTCCTTGCTCCTCTAATCTCTCATCTCTGCCCGGACTCCACGCTAGGGAGGGATGGGGATAAATGTCGTCTGGGGCGTGCGCCCCAGCTCGCGGGCACCCCGTCCCCCACTGCTTCCTTCTCAGATTCCAAAGAAGATGTAGCGGCCAGGGAAGGAAGAAAGCCGGTGCTGTCAGCGCGCAGCTCCGGCGGGACTTGGCGGCCAGGCGCCCGCGCTGAGGCAGGCTAGCGTGGCACCGCCGCTGCCCACTTCGCCCCGGGGCGCTGGGGGATGGGCCGCCAGCCCCCGGAGGGCGAGCGCCAGCCCGGGATTCCTATCTCGGGAGCGGGATGAGGGTGGGGGCGGGCCACGCCTCATCAAGTGACACGGGGCTTATTTAAAGCCGCAGTGCGGGCTGCGAGTCGTGGTCCCAGAGCAAGAACTTCGATGACTACATGAAGTCCATAGGTGAGCCGGGCTCGGGATGCTGGGTTGGGGAGGGTATGGCCGCGTGCTCAGCCGGCGCAGCGCTCCCGCCCTCGCTGGTACCCTGCAAGCCTGCTGCATCCCTCCTGGTCAAGGTTGGGGGGTAAGGGGACCCTGAAAAGGCGGCAACCTGGGTTAGGGCCTGTGGGGACTGGGCTTTCGTGGTCTGAACCTGGCGGATTCCCACGTGCGGAGGCTCACGGAAGCAGATGTGCCTGTGATGTGTGGGTTTGAGAGGTGCTTTTCGGGAAGAGGGGTATATGTTCTGGAGGGTTTGGCTAAAAACTAGGGGAGGAAAAGAACAGGAGCACGGGCGGTTTAGGAATTGGAAACGGTGAACACAGGAAGGGAATGGAGCCCGCAGGGAGTGTACTAGGGCATATAGAAGCAGGGGATTCCCGGGAGGAGGGAGATGGAAGAGTGGGAACCCCAGCAGTGGGATATGGGAGGTGAGCTAGGAACCCAGTTAGCAACAACCCCTGCTTCTCCATGTTGGGCTAGGAGGATGACCTTTCTCACCAGCCAGGCTCTGACCTTGCCTGCAGGGGGTGTAACCAGGCTAATTTAATCTAGGGTCTGAGCCTAGTGGTGAGATGGGGCAAGAGGCCCCGGCATCAGTGACACTCAGTGGGGAGGGGTCCAGGAGAGAAAGCCATTGGACTTCCAGGGTGCAACAAGGCCAAGACCTGTTAACCATGGGGGAGGAAGGGTGATGAGGGGAGTGGTCTTTGCTCTAGACAAGTGTGGTGTTGGGGTGAAGAAGGGTAAAAATTCAAAGAATCTTATAGGTGAAGTCCTTGGAGATTCTCATAACCTTGCTTAGTTCAACAGATAGGGAAACTGAGACCCAGAGAAAGTAGAAACTTGTCATAAAAATTCCACATTACAGAAAACCTAGATTTATAGATCTGCAACCCCAATAGGTTCCCATACCGATCAGTTCCCATATGGGCCCTGTGGGTGCGGGAGTGGCTGGAAATGCTTATCTAATGATTGACCTCTGCCCTTCCTGAAATCTCCAGCTATGAGGCTAGCTCTATCTCCAGGCTGGGACAGGGAAAACTGTGAATGTTGATCGTGGTCAAGCTATGTTCCAAGCCTTCCTCCCAGGGAAGGCGGGCTGGATTTCAGCAGATACTCAAAGGGGAAAAGATCTACTCCAGGCACCTCTCACCTCTGTTCCTAACCTTTTCCAGAAATAGGGACCACGATTGGCTCTTGAGGCCTACCTATGTCGGGCACTATGCCCACTGACTCCTGAGCTGTTGGGGAAGTTGGGATGCCCAGGGTTTGTTCCTCCTTCCAAGCCTCCCACAGCAGATTCCAACTGGTCGCTGAAAGGGGTGGCAACATCCTTCCCACCACTGCTCCCTTATTTTGCCCCAGCTTGGGCTGGGGGACTGCTTTTCTTACACTGGTAGAAAGGCTGAGACCCATGGGGGAGAAAAGCCCCCCAGCTCTCAGTAAATAGCTTCAGCCTCATTTATAAGCAGAGCCAACCTCTTCCCAAGTCCCCCGAATTGTCAGCCCAGTTTTATTCTCAGTTTCTCCTGGTTTAGTTCTTCCTTCCCTCTCCAGAGGATCCCTTCCAGGTAGGTCTTAGGCAAACAGAACTCCCCTGTGCAGAAGGCCCAGCTCTCCTGACTCACTGACAGCAGGGGGTGAGGCCAAAGTCCCTCACCCACCAGGCTGGGTGGGCCAGCTGCAGGTAGCTACAGAGGTAGCCTGTGCCCATTGTTTTAGACCAAGGGTTCTCAGAGGGCAAAGGTAGTACCAGTGATCACAGACGCACATCGCAGGAGGCAGAATGGCCCAGGAATAGCAAACAGTTTTGGAGCCTAGATCAAATCTGGATCAAGTCAAATAAATAACAAAACCCTCCATTCAGGGCTGTTTGAGCATTTATAGCACAATAACCCAGGGAGGGCATGGGATAAGTTCCTAGCTGCCAACAAGCTCTATGTAGCCAGGCACCTTTGGGGACTCTAAAGGACAGTTCACAGGGTCACACCTTAGACTTTGCCTATGGGCTCTTTGTTCTGCACTCTCTTGCAGGACACTTTGGGCTTTGCCCAGACCCAGGGAAGCTATGCTTAGGTCAGGAGGGGGTCTCCATCGGGCCTTAGACCAGGAGCCAGGAGACCTGGATCCAAGTCCTGACTGCACTACCACTTTAGGCCTTTCCTAAATCTGTACAATGAGACAGACAAACCCTTTGCCTACTTCCTCAATCTGGGATAAGAGACTTTGAAAATGTCTTGTTGCCATATACGGGGGACAAAATCACCTCAAGGTAGAAACTCCCAAAGGTGGAACACTTTTATCCCAAGGCCTTGGAAGGAAAAGTCCGCATTTTTTCCCTAGCCTATGGCTTGAAAGCTGCTCTGGGAGGCTGAGCAGGTACGTGAGCTCTGCCAGAGTTCAGATGTGTGACCCTGGGCTTCTCTGTGTTTGCATCTGTTAATTGGGAGACTATAAATCAACCCTTCAGGAAGACTGCAGGATTGAGAACACATATGCAGTTCTAACCACACAGAAAGCACTTGATACCTTATTCTAATCTCAGCTCTGCCACCAACTTGCTGCATAATGCCTTAAGTTCTGATCTGTCTAATGAGATCAATAGTGTCTCTTCACCACATAAGACTAATTTTTTAAAAAAGACCATACAAAGTCCTGGGAGGTTCTCATCCTCTTCTTCCCTCTTTCCCACATCCAGCCCCGCCTCTCTCCTCCGGCTTATACTCATAACCTTTCCTCTGCTCTCAGGTGTGGGTTTTGCTACCAGGCAGGTGGCCAATATCATCAAGCCTACCACAATCTTCAAAATGGGGACACGATCACCCTGAAAACACAAAGCACCTTCAAGAACACAGAGATCAGCTTCAAGCTGGGAGTGGAGTTTGACGAGACAACGGCTGATGACAGGAAGGTCAAGGTGAGTCAAGGAGGGTCATGGGGAATGTGCGACCCTGAGACCCTGAAGGGGAAGGAGCCGGTAGCCTTGGAGGCTGTTATTGCAGTGGGGGATTGAAATAGACAGCCTTAAAGCCTCTACAGTGCTGGAATGTTGAGTGCTAAGTGCATGAGTCCTGTTTGCGTTTTCCTCTTTTTGGGAAGCATCCACCAGCTGCCTCTGGGAGTGGGCAGCAGAGCCAGTTCTGACCTCAGTGTCCACTCCCTCTCCAGCTGGGTGACCTTGTGAATGACACGCAGTCACTCTGGGTTCCTTTCCTCTTCCCAGATGGGGGAGTTAGGAATGATGCCCAGAAGTCAGGGTCCTGGCCTCCAGCAGCAAGGAAGGAAGCTGGGGACAAGGAGGGAGACCTACTCGATGCTTCCTCTTCCCTAACTCCCACCTCCAGGGCTTGGCCAGTGACCCTGAGGAAGTATTTCCCACGCTGCCAGTCCACAGGCGGGACAAGCTATGATGCGGACAGGGCATTGTCCTGTATGTGTTTGTAGCATCTTCTGACCAGGCCTTAGTCCACATCCTCAGGGCTGTCGCCCTGCAGTGGCTCTTTTCTTTTTATATCTTATTGATTTCAGAGAGGAAGGGAGAGGGAGCGATAGAAACATCAATGAGAATCATTGATTGGCTGCCTCCTGCACGCCCCCTATTGGGGGTCAAGCCCACAACTGAGGCATGTGCCCTTGACCCGAATCAATCCGGACCTTTCAGTCTACAGGCTGAGGCTCTATCCACTGAGCAAAACCAGCTAGGGCTGCAGTGGCTCTTTCTGGGCAGCTTGCCTCAGGCCTCCTCTGGGCTAGGCATTGGAGACAGGACTAAGGGCCTTTACCTGTACAGACTGACATTCAGCCCTCAGCCGTTTCCCTTCCTCACAGCTGCCCAGGGAAGGATCTGGTCTCTTCCCTGTAGAGGAAGATGGAGCTCAGCCCAGAATTGCAGGGGATACCGACAGCAGAATTGGGATGGTGCCCAAAGGTGCAGCCTATCTGGGAAGTGGCTGCCCCTACCACATGCCTGTACTTCCTTGGACTAAAGCCCACCTTGAAGGGCAAGAACCCCAACTAAAGACAACAGTAGTTCCCTGGGATGCCTGGCTAAAAATAATTTGAGTGGGCAAAAACTAAAAGCTAGGAGTGAGGATGTATCACCTGCACCGCCCCCCCCCCACCCCCCAACATATGTACACAACCTTCTCAGATTCTTCTACTGAACTCTGCTCAGTCAGGGTCCGTTATCCTGGCCTAGACCTCCCCAAATTCCTAGAGGAGAGAATGAGAGAGCTGCCAAGTGAGAACCAGCTGATGCAGGCTGGTAGTACCCGGAAGACTAAGTGGGCATTTGGCCAGGGCTGTGGGACCCTACAGGGGCACCCAGTCCCATGCCCTGGCAGTTGCTCCCACTTGTCAGCTGATGGGGTCACATGATGTGGACCAAGAACAGAGGTGGGAATATAGAGCAGGGGCCTAACTTTCTAATACCCCCCAATCCCAAGGGTCTTATATGTGATCACTAGGCTGGAGTCTGAGGACTCTCCTTGCCAGTCTCTCTGAGGGATATGGGCTGGTACATGACCCTGTCTTAGGGACACTGGGGCTGTGGCATCACCTAGAATACAGGACAAATGCCTGTCAGAAACTGATGGCGCTTTTCAGAGCCAGGCTGTCTGGCTCCGCCACACTGCCTGCCTCTCTACTTGTCCAACACTAAAGGCCCCTTCCCAGCCAGGCAGTACTGGAGCAGAGGCTGGAGGTGAGCTGGATATCCAGTAGGGCTGACTGCAGGTGGGCTGCCTGAGCTCTGGGCCTAGCACCGTCATTAGTTAGGCCAGAGGTTAGGTTAAGTCCTCTGTGGCCCCGGGACCAGACTCCATGCTGTCCTTCAATCCTGACTCAGATTACAGCTCAGTCCTCTACCCTGTTTCCACAGTCCACCGTGACGCTGGATGGAGGCAAACTTGTCCATGTGCAGAAATGGAAAGGGCAAGAAACAACACTAGCGCGGGAGCTCGTGGATGGCAAACTCATCCTGGTAAGATGGACAACTTTAGGGCCTTTCCCAGTTGGTTACTACTGCTGCCCCTTAGGCCAAGCATGTCATAAAAAGTCAAGGTCTCCCCCCCCTGGCAGCACTGGAAGCTGGGACAATGGAGGGTGGAGAACATGCTGGGGTGATAGTGGGTAGGAATTTTCTGTGTAGTGCTTTGGAGTCACATCTCAGGCCTAGGTTCAAATCTCCACTTACAGGCTGTTATGGCTTTGGACAAGTCACCTTCAAGTCCAACTGCAACAATAGCAACACCAACCCTGGAGGGCTGTTGGGAAGTCTGACTAAGACCATGGACGTAGAGCACAAATAGTCACTGATATGGGAGGGAGACAGCGGACGCTCCACGGCCTTAGTTTCATGTGTTGCTGCCTTGCCTCGCCCCAGAGATAGGAAGCAGGGCCAGATCTGACCCCAAGTCCCTAGGAAAGGCTCCCACCTTCCATCACAGCGTTCCCTCTCCTCCCTGGGACCGTGCTGCCACATGTAAAGCCTTTGGGCAATAACAGGACGGTGACCTGTGGGGCACTGACTGACTGCACACCTCATTCTAGCCCCACCTTCTGTCAGTGCTTTTCATGCCTGGCCTACTGCAAGTACCTGAATAGGGACTGGGCAGGAAGTGACAGCCAGGCTGGAAGATCTGTCTGTTCAGGGACAAATCTGGGGGTCTCACTTGGAGAATGTAGACTTGAATGAACACCCTCAGACCTGGGGACAGAGATAGCAGCCAGCCTTGGCCTCTATGTCCTAATTCCATGGGGCCTCAGATTTCACTCTGCACTTAATGGCAGATCTTCGTGGGTCAGTGCATTCCTGCACTCACACAGAGCAGGGTCCTTGCAGAGTTAAGAATGAGGTGCCTAACTCTGGGAGAGATGTAATATGCAGGACCAAATACTCTCTGGGCAATCAGCTATGACGAGACCATTGGCCTGGCTTTACGCCAGGCTGGATGGTGGTGGCTTAGGACTCTGGCCCTGGGATTACCCAAGTTAGGGAAGGAAAGGAGATTGGTGGCCTAGCACAGCCCTTCCCTGAGAGTCTCTGAATATTTGCATTCAGTTATTGTGTAGACACAACATGCTAGGCGCCATCTTGGGCATTAGGATGAAGGGAGAAGAATGGTGCAAGGGAAAGAGAAACCCTCTAGATCTTGACCAACTTCCTCTCAAAACTCATTTTCCCAAATCCATCTGTAACTTAAGAGACCTGGTGTAAGTATTAGAAAAAATGTATGTCAAGTGCTGGGCATATAGTAAGCAAGTCAGATGGAGTGCTTCTATGTTTGTTCCCTCACCCCTGCCCCAATTGGACTCTCTCTTTCCTTCCAGACCCTCACCCACGGCAATACAGTGAGTACGCGCACATACGAGAAGGCAGCATGACCAGCCCACTTCACTGACGGCTCCGCTGCCAACTGGCTACCCCTGGACTCAGCACCAGATTGCCTCGTCTTTTCCTCTGGCACTTTTGTATAAATCCACCTTGGGGGCGAAATTCTTCTGGGTTCAGGTGCTCTATCCTGGATACAGTTCCAGTTCCCACTGTGTTTGTCTAACTGCATCCAAAGAATGCTCTGAGGTCAATAAAGCAGACCCAATGCCACCCAGTTGCCTTCTTGCCTTTGGTGACAACGCCATGATGTTTCCCTGTGTCTGAAAGTGGGCAGAAACGCCTGCCTGAAGGTCATTCAGGAAGATGCCCTGGATGACATGGAAATGGACAGTCTCTGGGACGGTGGTAGCTGACCACCTCACACATACAATAATAGAACAGCTGTACCTACACCTTGCCTTTACTTCCTCCCCATGGCCAAATGAGCTAGTCCCAACTGGACTAATTAGTGGCAGGGCTTACCTAAGCTTGGCTGCTGGACTATCTCCTTGGGCCACCTGCACTGAATGCCCTTGGGTCTGGACAGTTGCCCTTCTCTGCAAGGCTGTGGTCTCTATCCAGAATGTAGGCTCAGGACAATGGATCCAGGCTTGTGCCATTTTGGTGGGGAAAAATGCCCACTGGCCAAGAGGACTGCTGATCTCCCAACAATGCCCAGACCATTACTCCCAGTTGTAGATTCTCACTGGTTCTCCAATCAGCTCAGAGGGAAGAGGTCATCTGATTACAAAAGGGTGGGCTTATTTGTGATGAGGCTGTGACCTGCTAGTGCATCTGGCTCTGAACCTCAGCAGACCTTTCTCCACAGCCTAAAGTTACATATGAAATGTGTTTCTGTCAACTTGTAGACTCAGTGACTTCTCCATCTGTAAGTTACCTAGGAAGAGGTATAATAGCAATAACAAGTTTCAGGAAGTTTAGCATATTAAACAAAGTAAAGCAATGATTTTAGCTCAAGCTGTCTGGTTTGGTGGTCTGGCAAAATGTCACACACAAGCTCAGTCACAACAATGGTTTCTGGCTGACACTTTGAGCATAGCAGGATCATGTTAGGGGGGGATGGAAAGAGTGAGCACCACTTCCAATGTTCTCCCTCAGACTGTCAGGATCCCCCCATGCCCCTGTGTTGAATGCAGCAGAAATCACCCACCAATCAGCCCAGGGTGAACCAACAGGGAGGGGCCAGTCACACTTCAACTACAGCCATATTCCCACAGAAGTAACTGACTCTAGCCTGGACTCCTATAGGAATCATGCTCTGGCAGTGACACCTGGAGAGGGTAAAAGGACCTCCTGCTGAATGAAGGAAGTTGGATGATTGGAGGGCTGAGCTGCAGGGGTCAATTGCAAATGGATCAGGAGTGACAAGGAAACAACTCAGGCAGATGCTTTCGACATCTGGCTCCCTGCAGCATGGGAGGAAGCCGTCTCCCAGTGGGAGAGTCATGGGGTGGGAGGCCATATTCTCACTACTGAGTCTTTTTTAGGAGCCAGGGCTGCAAGGCACAAGGCTCCTGGGTCCCTCTTCTCTCAGCCACCCCCTCTACTCTGCACTCTCACTCCTTGTGCTGCTGCTGCTGCTGCTGCTTCTTCTTCTCCTTCTCCTCCTCCTTCTTCTTCTTCTCCTTCTCCTTTGATGTGTGCCTTGCCCTCTTGCCTGTATCACTCTGAGTCTGAGCTGTCAGAGTCAGATGACTTCCTGTCTCTATGTTTCTTTTCCTAGAATTCTTCGTAGGGTCAGGCTTATCAAAATCTGCTGCCTTTGCCTCTACCTTCTCCTCATCCTCATCAGGTATCAGAGAGTATTTGGTCCCACCTGGTTGCATGAAACAATCCTTTGCAAAGTGGCCTTTACAGCCACACTTCTTGCAGGTAGTGTTCAGGACAGCCTCAAGGGTGATTTTCTGCCCAGTGTAATCATGGAAGGACCGTCTCCACCTCTCTTCTTGCTCAATGATAGCGTTGTTGGGGTCAAGGTCCTTCCCAGTCCTTTGATTGACAACTTTCATGGAGAGAGATACTTTTATCCTATCATTTTTCATCTCTCGGCCAATAAGCTTCACCCATACTTTGTCTCCAACATCTACTATCTCAGAGGGCTTATCCACACGACAGGATGACATGTGAGTTCGATGGACCAGACCTCTCCTTGGAAAATAGTGTAGAGAGCAGGCAAGTTCTCCATGGACTCGGGTCTTCCTGAATTCATCCTTAATGTTCTATGGCTCCTCCATATCTCTTCTGCTAAAGCTAACTCAAGTGTACCGAGGCCATCAGTCTGCTACTTAGTTTCTTGTTTTTTAATTGCTATCATTGGTATTCTTTTGCCAAGGGAAGGTTTTGGGGGGTGGGGGGTAAATGGATTCGGCCTCCGCTCTGGCCTCCGCGCGGCTGCATTGCGCGAAACGCCAAAACCCAGTTTTTCTAATCAGATTTCTCTCGCCTCACTCAAGGGATCAGAAGTAGGAGAGCCACTTGTTTCTTGAAGTTAAAGTCAACTTCTGTTGTCAGAATGAAACACTAGTAGGTGGTGAGAAAACATAGGCAGGTGATATACTCGCCTGTTTTTATGCTTAGAAATTGCTTACTTTTCATCTGAAATACTCTGGCATAAGAGCAAATCACAAGCAGGAAGGAGAGTGGCTGTAGAGGTTTCCAAGGTTGGTCTCCATGGCCTTGTGGGTTTATTCAGTGATATGTTTTATGGGAGGAAGGGTGTGTTATGTCTATAATTACCTACAAAGTCCCAGTTCACACCTGGTGTCCTGGTGTAATTGAATAGTACCCCCTTCCAATTTTAAAATTGTCACTGAAGATAAATTACAAGATTATTGTAGACCAGCAGTTCTCAATTGAGGGTGATTCTGCCTCCCTTAGGGAACACAGGGCACTGTCTGGAGGCATATTTGGTTGTCACAACTGGGGGGTTGCTATTGGCATCCAGTGGGCCAAGGCCAAGGATATAGTGCTCAAAACACTATGGGCCCCACCCCAGAGAATAACCTGGCCCCATATGTCAATAGTGCTGAGGCTGGGAATCCAAGCAGAACCTGAGGGACAGAGAAATGTCCCTTATGAGTTTGTCACACATCCATCAATGGGTTCTTTTTTCTCATTAGTAATGTTAAGGCTTCAGCCTAACAGTGGATTTAATTTGACAAGCTTTTGTTATTGTTTGCCAGATACAGTGCCTATAGAGGAAGAATTAATGGTTCCGGCCCTGAAAGGGACCCCAGTACAATGAAGGAGACAGGGCTGTGTCAATCAACAGATACAACACAACATGGTAGATGCCAAGATAAGGTAGGTTCATGCTGGGGAGGGATGGCCTGACTCTGGTACTGTGATGGAAGTGGGCAGTCCTGGGAGGTGAAAGTTGAGCTGTATTAAAAGAAGAGTCAAAGTTCACCCAACAAAGTGATGGTTGGCATTCCTGGCAGGGAAACAGCCAATGCAAATGCTTGGAAATGATACCACAGGGCCCATTAGGGGATGATAGTCTACTCCTGGGCACATCTGTGCCAGGTACTCCTCAAAGCACATGGAATCCCACTGTGATGCGTATAATTTATTTAAGACATCAGCATAGACAGTTGTTCTGGGCTGAGCTGTGTCCTCATGAATCTACATGTTGAAATCCTAAGCCCCAGTACCCCAGGGTGTGACCAAGGAGCAAACTGGGCTGAAGATGTGATTTGGTAGCCTGTACTGTGTGAAGTCTTGTGCTCTCTACATATTGTGAATTGCAGAGGAATCCCATGACAATGCAAGTGTGAAATTATGTGATTGGAGGTTGGCTCCCCTCCTCTGCCTGGTCCATTCACAAATAGAGGCAGATTCAAGTACTTATCTTCTTGAGGGAGGAAAGTGATAGGAACTGATTGTCTCATGAGATTGTCTCAGATCAGAATGCGGTTTGTTGTCTATGTTTTACTTTGGGAATTTTGATGGACAGTACAGACAACTGTATCCATATTTACATAATTGGATTTCAAGACCCCATTTATCTTGCTATAGCAGTTTTAGCTAAGTATTCTTGCAAAATTGAAAAATTAAAGGTTTTCATGCCAACAACTCAATTTTGGGTTTCTCTTGGAAAAAAAATCAGAGAGTCTTGGCAGTTACAAACTAGTCACAGGGATGTAAAGTCCAGCATAAGGAATGTAGTCAATAATGTTATAATAACTAGGTATGGTCAGGTGAATACTAGACTTACCAGGGGGATCACTTTGTAAGTTATGTAAAAGTCTAACCACTATGCTGTACACCTAAAACTAATATAATCCTGAATGTTAACTGTAGTTGAAAAAAAAAGTTAAAAAAGTGACTAGATAATGTGAATCAAATAAAGCTGAATTCATTTCTAACTGCCTTTCACCCCTCCTCCCCAAAAAAGTCAGAGTCTGGTAACACTGGGACAATTAATAGTAACAATCTACTCCTTTGTATGCAGATGCTGTAGGCAGCCTGACTTTATTCCCTTGGCACTCTTGGTTTCTTTATATGCTGATGGATTTTACTCAGGCAGCTGAGACTCTGCCTGGGAGCTTTCCGTGAGAGAATGTGTTTGGTCTGCACTCAGGGCAGAATGGAAGGGTCTGGAAATGAACTCCCCAGGGGGGTCCTCAACCAGTGATGAATCAGCGCAGTTAGATAAATGGCCCAACTCCTTCTCCTTTAGTGGAATAACTCAGTGGGATTGAGCTCCAGTTACCACCAGCAGTAACCTGTTCACTAACATAACAATCCCTGTATTGGCTGCCTTTTCTCCCCTCACTTCCTCTCTCCACAACTTGGGTAGTTAATTTTATGTTAACGTGGCAAGTTCATGGTACACAGATATTTGGTCAAACATCAGTCTGGATGTTGCTATGAAGGTATTTTTTAGATGAGATTAATATCTATCTATCTATCTATCTATCTATCTATCTATCTATCCATCTATCTATCTATCTGCATCCTTTAAAAATTTTTGCTTTTGCTTGAATTCTTATAGTATTCTTATAGTTATTTTATTTTAAAATTATATTTATTGGGGTGACATTGGTTAATAAGATTATATAGGTTTCAAGTGTACATTTCTATGATACATGATCTATATATTGCAATGTGTGCCCACCACCCAAAGTCAAATCATCTTCTGTCACCATATATTTGGCCCCCTTTACCTTTTACTGTCCCCCACCCCCTTTCTCTCTGGTAACCACGGTACTGTTGTCTGTGTCTGTGAGTTTCAGTTTTATATCCTACATATGAGTGAAATTATATGGCTCTTACCTTTTTCTGACTGACTTGTTTTGCTTAGCATAATATTTTTAAGGTCCATCCATGGATAAAGAAGATGTGATACATGTATACAATGGAATACTACTCAGCCATGAGAAGAGTTGAAATACTGCTATTTGTGACAGCATGAATAGATCTTGAGATTAAAGCTTAAATAGTTAGGCTTGAGTAAAGCAGATTATCCTCCATCTTATGGGTGGGCCTCATCCAATCAGTTGAAGGTCTTAAGGAAAAGACTGACCTCCCCTGAGGAAGAGGGATTTGTCTTCAGACTGTCTCTGGACTTGAGCTACAACATCAGCTCTTCCCTGGCTATATTTTAGACTTGCCAGCCTCCACAGTAACATGAGGCAATTCCTTGAGATCTGTCTCTGTCTCTCTTCACACACATGCTATTGGTTTCTAGAAACTGCTTCTGGGTAAACCCAAACTGAGACGTGGATGGAACAGCCCCCAAATTACAAAGAAGTCTATTCCATGCAGAAGAACAAAAAGCTTCCGCTTTGGGAAGATGTCTTTTTTTTAGGATAAGACTCAACTGACACAATTTTAGGGTAACGAACCCATCAAGTAGGAACTTATTGGGGAATGTTTCCTTATGACTCACACAGAGATATTGCTGTGTGTTTCTTAGGGATTCTGAATGCAGCCACCACATGTACCTTGTAGGTTTCCTTGGATGATGTCATTGCAATGGATGTCCAGTGAGTTCATTTGGGCGTTCAAGTTGAAGATGTTTCTTTCCTTGGAGCAATTGTCTGTAACAACTCGAGTTTCAACAGCTGGTAAGAAAAGTGCCAGGCAAGCTTACTGTTATTATAAGTTTTAAAAAATGTGCACAGCAACAAAAACAGGCCACATTTACTGAATGTGCAGGGCAGTGATGGCGAACCTTTTGAGCTCAGCGTGTCAGCAATTTTGAAAAACCCAAACTTAACTCTGGTGCCGTGTCACATATAGAAATTTTTTGATATTTGCAACCATAGTAAAACAAAGACTTATATTTTTGATATTTATTTTATATATTTAAATGCCATTTAACAAAGAAAAATCAACCAAAAATATGAGTTCGCGTGTCATAGGTTTGCCATCACTGGTGTAGGGGATGCCAGGCACTGGGCTAAGAGCCTGATACATTGTCATCTTATGACAGCATCATATAACCCCATGAAGGACCATTATTTAGATGAGGAAAATGAGGTTCAGAATTAGGGGTCCTCTCCAAGTCTTAAGGTTATGATGGGGGTGTAGGTAAATGCGGTACTCAAATCCTCCCACAATCACATCAAAAGCACTACTAAACTACTGACAATTATCATTCAGAACCACCTGAAATGTAGCTAAACAGAACTCCTATAACTAAGGATTTAAGGAATAAGCCACATTGAGGGGCTGGTAGGAGGGGTAGAGATGTGGAATGGGCTGGTCCCACACCCACGTGTGGTGGATAAAAATCAGGAGGGGTATCTCGGTTGCAGAGGTCACCCCTGAGAACCCCAAAACAGGCTCCTCATTTCAGGGATCCAGTGCTTTGAAGAGAAGTTTCCATAACTTCTGGTTGTAAAAATCAGCAGGGATTGTGCCTGAGTAAGACCGAGGGCTTCTGGAGTCCCAGGCAGTTCCTCTTAAAGGACCTGTGCATGGACTTACTCAGACTCACTCATTCTGAGCTCCAGAACTGGGGCAGCAGCTTGAAAGGCACCAGGGACATACAAAGAGGAACTGAAGTGTCTGGCATCCGGGTGAGCTGGAGGGGCAGTGTTCTCCCAGACAGAAGTGTTGGCAGAGGCCATGGCTCCTTTTCTGAGCCCTCTCCTCACAGAGCCAGCAGGCAGGCACCATATCTGAGTCTTCATAAATCTGGCTATCACTGTTCACCCTGCCCTGGTGATTCCCTGAGACCTTGCCTCATCACTTGTGGGCCCACCCAAGGTGTTTCCAGTGGCTTTTCCATACAAATGGCCTGTCTTGGTTCATGCTTTAGACTTTCCTGAGATCTCCCAAATAAGCAGCATCTGGTCTCAGCATTATATGCATTATTATAATCCCATTTTACAGATGAAGAGACTGAAGCTCACTGAGGTGAGGGCACTGGTTACCTGATTAAACAATTAGAACCTGGCCAAATCAGGAAAGATGAGAATTATTTGTAATTTGGAAAATGGTTCAATTGATAATGAAAGTGTCCAGATTTCAGTTTCCCAAGATGGTTAGGTACTAGATTTTCTTTTAACATTTAAATGTATTTTCATTATTATTATTTTTATAGAGCATAAAGTATTTTATCAGCTAAGTTGGTAAAACAAAAATGGTTTGTTATGCATACACCAATCCTTTGATATCCCTGAGCTGAATAAAACACAACAAATATTTCTGGAGGTCCATATAGTGATTTAAATCAAAAGTCTAAAGTGTTTTCTCCCCTTGACCTAACAACTCCTCCTTTATGAATTCATCCTAAGAAAATATCAAAAAATACAAACAGATAAATTTTTAGTGGTCTTTATCACAGGATTGTTTGGCAAAACCCCACATTTCCCAGAATAGGAAAATAAATTATGGCACACTCATACAATGCAACTCTATAAGTCACTGAAGACAATAATGTAGGTAATGATGCTGTCTGCAGTTTTCATGGAAAGATGTTAATGAGATAATGAGTGAAAAAAACAGGTTTTGTGGAACTGTATGTAAAAGATAGCATACACAACAGATATGTGTCCTCCTCATCACACATGTACCTAACTAACTATAGGATTGGAAGACTGGGATATGGGCAGATTTGGTTGGTCTAAATTAGTTTTGTTGATGTATTTTCCTAATTAAAAATTTAATACTTGGTTTTGCTGTGGTATTTTATTTTTAAAAAGAAAAATTGTATATATTTAAGGTTTACAGTATGATAATTTTACACATATAAACCTAGTGAAATGACAACCATAGTCAAGCTAATTAACATGTCATGTCACATGGTTGTGTAATATGTGTGACAAGTGCAATAAAAGGATTTTCATTTAAAAAATATCTCATAAGATGTTCCTTCTACATGTGTTATTAGGTTATGTAGGCACAAGATTTAAAAAGTACTTTTTAAGCCCAAATCCCAGACCCAGGATTGGAAACCACTGAGAATCTTTTTTTTTAGCAGTTCTATGGAGGTGTAATTAATTGGTTGTACATTAGAGTGTACAATTTGATTAGTTTTATTGGCGTATACACCTGTAAAACCACCACCACAATCAAGGTAGTAAGCATCTCCATGACCCACAAGTTTCCCCAAATTTTCTCATGCCTCCTTTTCATCCCTCCACTCTCCCCTCCCTGTCACTATAGATTAGTTTGCAAATTTACAGCATTTTATATAAATTGGCTCATGCAATGTATTTATTTATTTTCTAACTGCTTAATACAGACCCCAACTAGTAACCAGAAACCCCCCACCCCACTCCATGAGCATCAGGTCTTATTGTCTCCTTACCCACAGTATTGTTTTGAAGTTTCTGGATTTCTTGGTCTGGGGCGTTCAAGGCAGTTTCTAGAACATTGGATTCCATAGTCTGGAGAATAGATGTGGCCTTGGATGCAACTTCTCTCTCCTCTCCTGATTCCCACAGAGTCGTGTTGGTGCGAAGTGACTCAAAATTTTCAACAACTCGTTGTAGCTTTAAATATATAAACAACAACAATAACAATAATAATCCACTCTGATAGGTCCCCACAACCCCAAGGGACAGTAGAAAGCATGAGAAAGCAAGTTCTGGAACCAGAGGACCCAGTTAAAATCCTGACTCCACCATTCACTGGCTGTGTGACCCTGGGAAAGTCACTCAATTGCTCTGTGCCTCAGTTTCCCCACTTTAGGATGGGGACAGTAATAGGACCCTATGGAGTTTTTGGCAAAGTTAAATGAGTTAGAAGATGCTACATGTCTGTGCCTGGTAAATACAGGACAAGGGTTAATTATCACGAACCTCTTTTACCAATAGGGAAGTGGTGTGTTTGCTCGAAATAGACCAGGTTCTCAACCTGGGCAATTTTGAGCCCCTGGGGCAAGCATGTCAAACTTGCGACCCACAATGAATATTTTTGCGGCCAGCCAATATAACGGTTTGTTAGAAATGTTTTAATAAAAATTTTGTTACTTAATTTTTACAATATCCTCTTATACATAATTAGTAATAACAAACTACAACACTAATGACCAAGTACTATAATTGTGTTGCATTCATTACCCTTACGCCCCTTATGCGCAGGCACACCATTTCTCTACACCAATACCAGCAGCTAATATTTTAGCATCTGATTGCCATGTCATTAGTCTTATACTGACTTGTTTGGTGTGCGCAACAGTGTAGAGAGTGCCTGGGAAGGCACATTGAACATTTCTTTAATTATTGTCAGCTGAGTCCAGTGGTGTTGGCAGAGCCACATCCTGGAAATGCACCATGCAAGAGGCAGGTACGTTGTCAGCCTGACCTTTAGCTCAGGTGCCAGCGGGTGGGTTTCATTATCTAAGCTCAGCCAGGCCCAAGGAATGGACTCAATTATCCGGGCTTAGCCAGGAGTGACTATTACAAAAAAGCCACAAGAATGAAAAATTACAGCTTGATCTTTAACCATGACTATAGCTTGATCTTTAATCATGATTTCACATAATTTCCTTTGTTTTAAAATCTAGTAAAACTTCTTGGAATTATACTGTATATAATAACTGCCCTGCACCAGCTCTGGGTCACTGTCTCTCCATCAGAGGGCCAGCCGTCCCACCCGGTCCCAGCTTTCTCTACTGTCTCTGTGTCTGTCTCTTTCATTTTCTCAATCCCCCGTCGCCCCTACTCAGGACTCCTGTCTGCTCTCTAGCCACACTGGACGTGGTAAAGAGAGAAATACTTTATACAGCAGGAAATATTTCTCTTTTGGAGAGCAAGAAAAATAGGTTTATTTGCATTATGCTTATTAATTTGTGCAGTTATTCAGTGTCTGGTAAGTTAATGTTCAAGAAAAAATATTAATTTTTATTAAATGTTTTATTATTTTATGTTAAAGATTACTCATTTATTTCAGCCCTTTGTATTCAGCATGTCTCTATCGAAAGAAACCCACGTTTCTATGAAAATGGAAGCTTTTGCTTTTAGGCGGCCCACATAAACTTAAACCTTGTTTATTTTGCCCGTGTTAGCCTTTGAGTTTCACATGCTTGCCCTGGGGCCATTTGGTAAAATCTGGAGATATTTATGGATGTCACCACTGAGGGATGCTCCTAATATCCAGCGGGTGGAGGCCAGAGATACTGCTCCACATCCTCTAATGTATGGGAAAACCCCCACAACAAAGAATGTTCCAGTCTCGAATATTATCTACACTAATAAAAGACAAACATGCAAATTGACCATACCTTTGCTATGCCTTAAGCCACGCCCACCAGCCAATCAGAGCGACTATATGCAAATTAAACCAACCAAGATGGCGGCCAGCAGCCAAGGAGCTGGAGCAAGCAGGAGGCTTGGTTGTCTCAATGATGGAGGAAGCCAAGCTTCCCGCTTGCCGCGGTGGGCTCAGAGCTCCACTCAAAGCAACAAAGTTTCAATTATAGAAGATAAATAAACCCCAGATACCTGCTTTCAGCCGGCCGTGGCCACGGAGCTGGAGCGAGCAGGAGGCTTCCTTCCCGCCACCCTGGCTGGCTCTGAGCTCCTCTCAAGGCTACAAAGTTTCAATTATAGAATGTAAATAAATCCCAGAATAAAAAAAAAAAAGAAAAAAAGGAGAAGCTGGGAGCTTCCATCACCCGGGGGCTTGGCCAGCCTGAAAATGGCCCTCAGCCCCTCACCCAGACTGGCCAGGCACCACAGTGTGGACCCCCCACCCTAAAGGGGGTGTGGCCAGCCTGAAAACAGCCATCAGCCCCTTAACCAGGCTGGCCAACCCTCCATGGGGTGAGGGTCCCCACTAGGGGGGGCTTGACCAGCCTGCAAATAGCCATCAGCCCCTCACTCAGGCTGGCCAGGCACCCCAGTGGGACCCCACCCTGATCCGGGACACCCTTCAGGGCAAACCAGCCGGCCACCACCCATGCACTAGGCCTCTATCCTATATAATAAAAGGGTAATATGCAAACTGACCCTAACAGCAGAAAGACTGGGAATGACTGGTCACTATGACACACACTGACCACCAGGGGGCAGACACTCAATGCAGGAGCTGCCCTCTGGTGGTCAGGGCGCTCTCACATGGGAGGAGCTCTGCTCAGCCATAAGCCAGGCTGATGGCTGCCAGTACAGTGGTGGTGGTGGGAGCCTCTCCTGCCACAGTCTCCCACCATAAACACATGGGAAAGGGGATATTAACTCAGATGGAGGTTGTTTAGGGAGGCCCTCCAGAAGTATGTGATACCTGAATGGAGTCTTGGGCAAAGAAGAGTGACAAAGAGCCAGCCAGGTTATGAACTGGGAAAAGAAATTTCAGGTAGAGAGGATAGCATGTACCTGGAGGCCTGGAGACTGGGAGGGCAAGGCATGAACACTCCCTCTGCAGTAGGGCAGGGTGAGGGCAGAAGAAGGAATGAGCCTATTCTACTCAACTAGACATTCTCAGAGACATGAATTATTTAACCAAGATATTAAAATTCAGAGTTGATTTACAGACACTAAATGATTACTACCTAATAGGTACTTTCTTGGTATCTCTCTCTTTTTTAGCTATCTTACAGTATCCATTTTCCCTTCTTCCTTTTAGTAACTGAATGAATCCCACAAATTTCACCTGGGTCATGCTGCCTGGCTACAGGCCATATTGTTCCAACCTCCCTTGCAGTTAGGTTTGGACATATGTGCAATTTCTGGGTTGCCACATTAATACACGTCTCTAAGCCCTGGCCAGTGTGACTCAGTTGGTTGGAGTGTCGTCTCGTACACTGAAAGGTGGTAAGTTTGATTCCTGGTCAGGGCATATGCCCAATTTGTGGGTTTGATTCCTGATCGGGGTGCATATGGGAGGCAGCCAATGGATGTTTCTCTTGCACATTGATATCTCTCTCTCTCTCTCCCTCTCTCCCTAAAATCAATGAAGAAAAAAAAAGACATGTCTCTAAAAAAAGGGAACCCTAATGCACTGTTGGTAGGATTGTAAATTGGTGCAGCCACTATGGACTACAGTATGGAGATTTATCAAAAAAATTAAAAATAAAGTACCATATGACCCAGCAATTCTACTTCTGGGCATTTATCTGACAAAATCCCAAACACTAATTTGAAAAGACATATGTACCCCTATGTTCATTACAGCATTATTTTCAATAGCCAAGATGTGAAAGCAACACAAATACCCATCAATAGATGATTAGGTAAAAAAGATGTAGTACATATATACAATGGAATATAACTCAGCCATATAAAGAATGGAATCTTCCCATTTGCAACAGCATGGATGAACCCACAATGTATTATTATAAGTGAAATAAGCTAGGCAGAGAAAAACGAACACCATATGATTTCACTTATATGTGGAATTTAACGAATAAAATAGCCCTGGCCAGGTAGCTCAGTTGGTTAGAGCATCATCCCAGTACGTCAAGGTTACAGGTTTGATCCTTGGTCAGGGCACATACAAGATCAACCAATAAATGCATAAATAAGTGGAACAACAAATCTCTCTCTCTCTCAAATCATTTAAAAGTTTAATAAAAAATAGGAAACCAAGATGGCGGCATAGGTTAACGCCGGAGTTTGCTGCCTCGACACCACTTCAAAAATACACTAAAGACGGAACCGGACATCATCCAGAACCACAGGAAGGCTGGCTGAGTGGAAGTTCTACAACTAGGAGGAACCGAGAATCAGAGGAGGCGCAGTGCTGAAGTAAAATACTAAGGTGCGGAGTGCGTGCAGCGCAGGCTCGTGGCTGAGGGCGTGGTTGTCTGTTTCAATCCGGAGGGAGCCTCAGACTCTGAGCTCCAGATCCGGGCGAGTCTCTAGGGACCCAGACTCAAACGGGAGAAGCAGGAATGTCTGGCTTCGGTCCCTCCGAGGTTTGCAGCTGTTGCTGGGACAGAGAGGCAGAGCCCCTGGGGACGGACTGAGAGCAGCCATAACTGCTCCCTCCTCCACCCTGTTGATCCCATGGGACCCGCCCCGCCCAAGCCCTGCAGGGAGACTTTTGCTGGATAGCCTCAGGCAAAGGCTAGATTAGCACCTCCCTAGAGGACACAAGTTCTTCCACTGCAGACACAGCTGATTATCACAGCCAGTTGGCCTGGAGGTCAAATCCCTCTAGTATTAACTACAACAATCAAGGCTTAACTACAACAAGACTGTGCACAAAGACCACTAGGGGGTGTACCAAGAAAGCGTAAAAAATGCGGAGACAAAGAAACAGGACAAAACTATCAAGGGAGGATATTGAGTTCAGAACCACACTTTTGAGGTCTCTCAAGAGGCTTCTAGAGTCTGTCGATAAACTTGATGAGATGTACAGGAAATCTAATGAGACCCTCGATGGTGTGATAAAGGACCATCTAGAAAGTAAGCATACACTGACTGAAATAAAGAATATTATACAGACTCCCAACAGCAGACCAGAGGAGCGCAAGAATCAAGTCAAAGATTTGAAATGCGAAGAAGCGAGAAACACCCAACCGGAAAAGCAAAATGAAAAAAGAACCCAAAAATACGAAGATAGTGTAAGGAGCCTCTGGGACAGCTTCAAACGTACCAACATCAGAATTATAGGGGTACCAGAAGATGAGAGAGAGCAAGATATTGAAAACCTATTTGAAGAAATAATGACAGAAAACTTCCCCTACCTGGTGAAAGAAATAGACTTACAGGTCCAGGAAGCGCAGAGAACCCCAAACAAAAGGAATCCAAAGAGGACCACACCAAGACACATCATAATTAAAATGCCAAGAGCAAAAGACAAAGAGAGAATCTTAAAAGCAGCAAGAGAAAGAAACTCAGTTACCTACAAGGGAATACCCATACGACTGTCAGCTGATTTCTCAACAGAAACTTTGCAGGCCAGAAGGGAGTGGCAAGAAATATTCAAAGTGATGAATACCAAGAACCTACAACCAAGATTACTTTATCCAGCAAAGCTATCATTCAGAATTGAAGGTCAGATAAAGAGCTTCACAGATAAGGAAAAGCTAAAGGAGTTCATCACCACCAAACCAGTATTATATGAAATGCTGAAAGGTATCCTTTAAGAAGAGGAAGAAGAAGAAAAGGGTAAAGATACAAATTATGAACAACAAATATGCATCTATCAACAAGTGAATCTAAGAATCAAGTGAATAAATAACCTGATGTACAGAATGAACTGGTGATTATAATAGAATCAGGGACATAGAAAGGGAACGGACTGACTATTCTTGGGGGGAAAAGGGGTGTGGGAGATACGGGAAGAGACTGGACAAAAATCGTGCACCTATGGATGAGGACAGTGGGTGGGGAGTGAGGGCGGAGGGTGGGGTGGGAGCTGGAAGGAGGGGAGTTATGGGGGGGAAAAAAGAGGAACAAATGTAATAATCTGAACAATAAAGATTTAATTAAAAAAAAAGAAATAGTCACAGGGATGTAATGTACAGCAGAGGGAATATAGTCAATAATCTATACTAATAAAAGGGTAATATGCTAATTAGACCAGACATCTTCCAGACAGCCTTCCAGATGTCCTTCTGGACAAAGCCACGGTGGTGGGAGCCGAGGCAGAGGTGGTTAGGGGCGATCAGGCCGGCAGAGGAGAGCAGTTAGGGGCGATCAGCCTGGCAGGGGAGAGCAGTTAGGGACGATCAGGCAGGCAGGCAGAGTGGTTAGGAGCCAGCAGTCCTGGATTTCGAGAGGGATGTCCGACTGCCATCCATAGGAGGTATCCAGAGCATTCAGAGAGAAATACCACCTATGGATACCATCGAGATCAGGCCTAAATTAGCAGTCAGACATCCCACAAGGGGTCCCGAATTGGAGAGGGTGCAGGCCAGGCTGAGGGACCCCCTACATCCCTGTGCATGAATTTTGTGCATTGGGTCTCTAGTGTTGTACTAACTATGTATGGTGTCAGATGGGTACTAGGCTTATCAGGATGAGTACTTCATAAGTTACATAAATGTCTAATCACTATGTTGTACACCTGAAACTAATATAATACTGTATGTCAACAGTTATTGAAAAATTAGAGAAAGAAATGTCTCTAAGATATGATCACATCCTTATTAGCACATCATAGAGTGATCTTATAGATGCATCCCCCCTCCACTCTCTCCCTTCACTCTGCCCTCCAGACAATGTGCCCTGGACTCCCCCTCCCCTCTCCCTATGAATGCAACATTGCAGCAACCCATGTTTGACCATGCAGTTGAGGACAAGATGCCAGGGGTGGGAAAGAATGTGGGCACTCTTAATGGCCTCACAGAGCAGAATCCCATCGCCAGCCTAGACTGTTCACCTCTGGACTGTTAACTCAGGAAGTAATAAAAAGCTATCTTTTAAAAGCCATTGAATAATTGGGCCTCTGTTGCCGCAGCTCAGCATACCCTAATACAGTCTTATTTAGTTTGTTTTTCTTGGTCTGGGATAAATCCTATCTTTACGGGGCAGTACACACACACACACACACACACACACACACACACACACACTATCTATCACTATAGTAAGATATATAGTGACATACATATAGTGATAAACATGGTGGTATATAGTTGACTCTCAAACAACATGGTTTGAATTGAATGGATCTACTTAGATGTGAATTTTTTCAATAAATACCATAAATGTGTTTTCTCTTCCTTATGATTTTCTTAATAACATTTCTAGCTTATTTTATTGTAAGAATACAGTGTATGATACATGTAATATATAAAATATGTGTTAATCAACTATTTATGTTATCAGTAAGACTTCTGGTCAACAGTAGGCTATTAGTAGCTGAGTTTTTGGGGGTTTTCAACTGCATGGGGGAGGTCAGTATCCATATTCAAAGGTCAACTATAATATATGTATATCTCATAATTATACATAATATAAATTGTCTAGCGATATTATATTATAATGAACTTACATTATAATTAGCTTACATTAAAATTACATACATTACATATTAAAATATATTATATATTGCATATGATGCATCAATATATGATCTATAATATGTAGTACACATGTAATATCTAGTACCCATCGCCATTTGCTAATTTTTGGCTTTGTAAGTATTTGTTACCAGGCTAGGTTCCAGGACTCAGCTTCCACTCACCTCTTTATTGCCTTTGGTTGTGCTTGAGGAGGTGATATCTGCAAAAGACATCATGGGAAGTTACTGTGGGGATGAGAGTGAAAGGATGGAGAGGTGGGCAGGTAAGGTGAATAACTTGAATGGAGAATGTCTGAAGTCAAACTAATTATGTTCATTGACAAGCTTCTTTGCTGTTTGGGGGATCAGAGTCCAAGTTCCTTGTTACAGTGTAGAGCAGTGTTTTTCCACTGGGGGTGATTTTGCCCTCAGGGGACACTGATAATGGCTGGAGACATTTTTGGTGGGTACAGTTTGGAACAGGGGATGCTACTGGAATCTGATGATTTGGAGGCCTGGGATGCTGCTCAACACCCTACAATGCACAGGACAGCTCCTGATCACAAAAAAGTATTGGATCTTAAATGCCAAAGTTGCTGTTAATAGAGCTACACTGGCATAGAGGAAGCAGAAAAATGTAAACTCCAAACTCTTTAAGTCAGTCTTGGCTGGACATTATAACTGAGGAAACAGAAAATTAAATACCTCAGGTTTTAAAAAAATTCTTTAGTATTTAAAGTATTACATATGTCTCCTTTTTTCCCCATTGACCTCTCCATGGCTATTCACCCCCCCCCCCAGCACATGGCCTCACCCCCCTACTGTCTGTATCCATGGGTTCTGCTTACATGCATGGGTTTAAAATTCAGCCTGGCTGGGAATTAGAACGGACACAGGAGTGTCCATTTTTTATTATCAGCTGTTAATGGGACCTTGTGTGTGGTTAATTGCGCATTGTGAGGGACACCCATATCTGCTTTAGAAAGATGAGGAAAGGCTATAAAATGTTTATATCTGTTACCATCA
>NW_005871358.1:1103780-1160488 GCF_000147115.1 Myotis lucifugus
CCTAGTCCATATCTTAGTTTTCAGCTGAGTCTATTTGCTAAAAAGGGCAAAGAGCTTTCTTGTAACATTGAAGGTTTTGACTTAGGAGTGCAAGAACTTGGAATCACTCAGTTATATAAAAGAATAAAATCTTGCCATTTGCAATAACATGGATGGACCTAGAAGATATTATGCTGATGAAATAAGTCAGATAAAAAGACAAATACCATATGTGGAATCTGAAAAACAACAACAAAATAAATGAACAGACAAAACAAACAAATTCAAAGATATGGAGAACAAACTGATGCTTGCCAAATGGGAGGGGGGTTGGAGGGTAGGGTGAAAAAGGTGAAGGCATTAAGAAATACAAATTGGCAGTTACAAAATAGGCATGGGGATGTACAGCATAGGGAATATAGTCAATAATGTAATAACTATGTATGGTAGCAGATGGCTACGAAGCTTATTGGGGAGATCACTTCATAAGTTACATAGACGTCTAACCACTATGTTGTGCACCTGAGACTAATATAATATTGCATGTCAACTGTAATTAAAAAATAAATTTAAAAAAGAGTGCAAGATCTCTGACTTACAACCCTGAGTTCAGAATGTGTCTATTATTGGAAACTACATTCATTGTAAAAAAAAAATGCTTTTGTCTGAAAGTTGCATACTTTTTCATGGGTGCCTTCTTGGACCTACCAACCTTCATGATAACTAACCCCAGGTGGACTCAGTCCATATAAAAGGACTGTGAAGGCACTGTCCCTCCCAGGAGCATGCCCTCATCTTTCTCTCCCCCTCTTCTTCCCCAACAGGCTAAATAAATGAATAAATAAATAAATAAATAAATAAGTAAGTAAGTAAACATAAAAGGACTGTGAAGAGCTCTTAGAATTAGGAAAATAACCAAAGGCATTTCTCGTCCTTGTAAAATAGGGCAAGTTTAACAGACTAATGTCAGAACCCAGGGAGAATCTCAGTCTGCTTGGACTCATTCACTTTTGGTGCAATCCTACTCATTCATTCATTCAACCAATATTTATTGATCATCTGAGCTAGCAGTGGACTTAGGGCACAGCAACTCTTTCCTATCCATCCCGTGTTCTTTCCTCTCACCTTCCCTACTTGGACCCTAGTCTCACATTTGGAGCTCATGCAGCTCCAAGATCTTGGCGTGGACTCCAGCTTGGGACCTGGGGAAATATGGGAATTTGGGCTTGAATCTTGTAGGAGTGCCTCTCATTGGTAGAAAAGATACCCTTGTTATTAAAGAGCTACTTGAAATTTTCCATGACCTTTCTAGCCAGAGCAGGTGTTTAAACCTTTGTTTTAAAAAAAGAATCAGATGAAATGCTAGCAGTATTAGCAAACACTTCTAAGTGCTTTCTATGGAGGTATCTCATTTAGTGAAGCATAGCCCCTGTGAGGATGCAGATGGTTGGCCCCATTTTACACATAGGGTGGAGAAAAGTTAGTATGTACCCAAGGGCATTCTGTTGGAAATTGGCTCTAGACACCTTACAAAGGGTTCTTAACCACTCTGCTCTGTTGTCTCTTGAAGATGTGGATGCAGCCGACAGATCTGAGGGTGGGAATATCACTCAAACTGGGCCAATTTGTATATCTCCAAAGACTTTGCAATTGGGTCCAAGAGAGAGTTGATTGACCTCTCTTTGGGTGGTTGGAGCAACACACTGGTAAGATTTGCAGCTGTTGGCCATTGTTCCTGTCCTGTGGACGAGGAGGCAGAGAAATCCAATTTGCAAGGAAAGAGAGGACAGGTTCTGTCCCAAAGAGAATCAGAGACTGGGGTACCCTGAGAGTGTTGAGCCTCCAGTTTCTTTTCATTCCAGTTCTTTTCCTGTCCTTGAGTTCCAAGACATATTCATGCATCCTTATCATAAACTCATCTTTTCTGCTTAAGTTAACCCAACTGAGTTTCTCTTCTTTGTAATTCAAGGAATCTTGCCTCATTTACCACCTTTTCATCTCCATCTCCAAAGTCTACTTGCCTTCTGAACCCCATTATTCCTCTAACTTCATTCTTTCCTTTTTTCCTCTCCTCTTTTCATTATCCATTTTCTTCCAGGAAATAGAAACATGTCCTGTCCTCACCACAAAAAAGATATTTTCTGGTGTTAGACTCAGTGAAAAATGTGGAAGGATGACAAGAAGATAAAAATTTTCTTACTCTGACAAGTGTTCTCATTGGAATTCTTGAACTGTGTATTCCCAGAGAGGAGTTTATATCCAGGGTCACACTGACAGTAGAAACTTCCTGGAACATTCTGGCATTCAGCATTTAGTCCACAATATACACTTATGGGAGGCTTACATTCATCAGTATCTGGAACACAAAGGAGAAATTTGGTCATTCATTTGACAAAGATTTATTGTGCATCTAACATGTGCCAGAGGCTATGCTCTTTCCACCAGAGTCTGTCCTGACTTTCCAAGACAATCAGTTAAGGTAATGGTTGTCCTTGCTCTTACCTTTCCTCATTGACTTTGATTGAGTTCTCCAAAAAGCAGACATTGAGACACGGATCCAAGTGCAAGTACTTTATTTGGGAGGTGATCCCAAAAAACACTGGAGGGGAAGTGGTGAAATGAGACAGGGATGGCAGAAAATAAAAAGAAGAGTATCAAGCAAGTTTCCACTGGGGATAACAGAGTCCCAATTCCTCTAGGTACCTCTGGGAGGCAGTGTGGAGCACACACTTCAGAGTGACCCCAGGCAAAGAGTGAGGGCGCCAGGCTATTTATCCACCAAATCTCATCATTTACCCATGGGGGAACACTCCCAGGGAGTGTTAAGCCCCCTTTCCACCTGTTCCTAATGTGGGCTGAGTAGTCTTCAGTAGCCAGAGAAAGTCTCAGAATTGGTGTGTAAAGGAATGGCAAATGCCCAGGGCATCTAAGTGGGACATTGACCATGTCTACTGTTACGGATTGAGTGTTTGTATGCCCCTCTGTTCATATGTTGAAGCTCTAACCCCCATTGTGGCTGTAGATGGGGCCTCCAAGAAGGTAACTGAAATTAAATGCAGTCATAAGAATGGGGTCCTGATTTCACTCATATGTGGAATTTAATGAACAAACAACTATGAAGCAAAATACAGACGGACTCAGATAAAGAGCAGGCAGACACGTGGAGTCAGGGTGGGAAGGTGAAGGGATTGAACAACAACAACAAAAGAGAGAGAACTCATGGACATGGACAGAGTGTGGTGATTGTAGGGGTGAAAGGGGATGGGTGGAGGTGGAAGAAGGCATAGAAGGGATAAAAGGTGACAGAAAAAAAAGAATGGGGTCCTGATGTGATAGAATTAGTGTCCTTATAATAAGAGACGAAAGCCCCCCCCCCCCCCATTCTACCACTTGCAATAATCAAGGAAATTCCATATGAAGCTATAACAAGGCAGAAAATTACAAGTCAGGAAGATAAGCCTAACCAGGAATTGAATCTGCCAGAACCTTGGTCATGGACTTCCCAACCTACAGAATTGTGAGAAAATAAATTTCTGTTGTTTAAGCCGCCCAGCCTGTGGTATTTTGTTATTGCAGCTTTTTAAAATTGTCAAGTGGGTAGTGAAAATGTGTGATTTCCCTGTCTGGTTCAGAAAACTTGAAATTTGGGGTTTCAGAGTGTGACATAGTGCCCACTCAATAGTAATTCTTTGCTTGGGAGCCCAGACATGGCAATATTGTTTCTATTTGTGGTGTAAACCCTGACTTTTTTTAAATGCAAAAACCTAACTTAAGCTTTGATTGCTGAGGCATCCATTTCAAAGAGGCATCCACTTCAAAGTGGATTTCCAATAAGTATACTGCCAGTCACAGGATGTATAAACCTGTATCTTTTCACAATTTTCTAATGGTTATTGCTGAAGGACATCTTGCAATCATAGTAAGAACCACAAGATCAGTCCAGTTGTAACATTAATTTAGAAAGGGGACATGTCTCACCTGGGTCCAGGTGAGACCCCTCCCCCCAAGCATTTTCAGTGCATTACTATCCATAGACTGAGACCAGCACAAAACATCATTTCTCAGGCCAGAAATGGCAGTCTTGTTCCCATTTCTCAGGTACTCTCTTTCTCAGCCTTCCTTTCACCTAGGGTGGTCATGTGACACACTTCTATCCAATGAAAAGTAAGAATGGGCTTCTGGGGAAAACCTTAAAAAGTGTGAGACAAGTTACAAGTTACCACAAAGGAATGAGACTCAAGGTGATATTAGAATTCCTATCTGCAACCCTGCAAGCTTGAAGACAGTTTCTGTGATTACTGCACCAATGAATAACTGGGATAAGAGGACTGATTCTCTACCAAGAACAGATAGAATCTACTTATTAGAGTGAAAGAAAATGAGATTATGCAATACTTGAGAGAGATATTACCCATGTACCCAATTTGAAGAAAACATTCAAGAAAGTGCTCTAAGCAAAAACAAATTAACAAGTGTGAAATTAGTAAATTCAGAAACCTTAACCTGGAGGAAGATGAAGGGAAGAGGAAGCAAGGGTGAGCAATGAACCTTGCTGTTTTCAGAAGATTGATAAAGAATGTTAAGCCCTAGCTGGTTTGGCTCAGTGGATAGAGCGTTGGCCTATGGACTGAAAGGTCCTGGGTTCGATTCCAGTCAAAGGCACATGCCCAAGTTGTGGGCTTGATCCCCAGTAGAAGGCGTGCAGGAGGTAGCCAGTCAATGATTCTCTCTCATCATTGATGTTTCTATCTCTCTCTCTCTTTTCCTTCCTCTCTAAAATCAATAAAAATATATTTAAAAAAGAATGTTAGTAATAAAGGGGTATACAAAGAGATGCTAGGAAAATTAAAACAGAAATAAAACAGAACATGTAATATTAATACCAGATTCAGTGGAATTTAAGGTTCGAAGCTCTAAATCAGGTAAGTGGAACACTATGTATTGATGTTTAACAGAAAATTTTATTTCAGTCATAATTATGTATCCACCAAACAACATAGCAGATCAATACAAAAAGCAAAAACAAGTGGAAATGCAAGAAGCAAGAACAAATCATAATACAATTGCACTGGTATATTCAATTTAGTTCTCTCAGAACTAGTAGATAAAAAATAAATAGATAGAGTGAAAATGAATATCACAATCAATAAGTATACACAAACAGAGGAAAGATCTAGTGGATAAAAATAAATAAGGATATGGAGAAACTGATGAATAAATAAAATTAATAAACACACACACAGTCAGAGAGACAAAGACAGACAGACAGACAGACACACACACACACAGAGGTAGAAAGAAACAGAAACAGAGAAAGACTGAAAGAGACAGAGACCTATGCACTGGGAGAATCTCACATTCCTTGAACAGAAAATATACATTTTAATGAACTCAATCATATGCTCAAGCAAAGAAACTTCTAATAAAAATTAAAAAGTAGAAAATCTTAGCCATTAGTTTAAAATCCTTAATAAATTTTTAAAAATTAAAAGTGATTTCTTCATTTTATAATACAACAAGGAACATATTCTACAAAAATGAATGATTGTGAGAAACAATTGTTTCTTAGATATGACATCAAAAGTGCAAGCTACAAAAGAGAAAATAGATACATTGGGCTTCATAAAAAAACTTTTGTGCTTCAAAGGGCACTATCAAGAAAGTGAAAAGAAAACCCATAGATGGGAGGAAATTTGCCAATCAGCTATCTGGTAAGGGACTAGCATTTGGAATATATAAAGAACCACAGCTCAGCAACAAGAAAAAAATACAAATAACCCAATTAAAAATGGGTAAATGGGTGAATAATTTGATAGACATTTCTTTTTTTAAAAAATGGAAGGGTTTTTTTGTTTTTTAATTAATTTTTAGAGAGAGAGAAAGGGAGAAGGAGAGAGAGAAACATCAATGTGAGAGCAAAACATTGATTTGATTGGCTGCCTCCTGCATGTCCCCCACTGGGGATTGAACCAGCAACCATTTGGTGTATGGGAAGACATTCAACCAACTGAGTCACATTGGCCAGGTCTGATAGACATTTCTTCAAAGAAGATAGAAAGCACATGAAAAGATGCTGAACATCATTAGTCACTAGGGAAATGCAAATCAAAACTACAATGTAATATCACTTCATACCCACGATATAGACTACAATAAAAAAGACAGACCATAAGTGTTGGGAAGGATGTGGGGAACTTAGAACTCTCAGACATTGCTGGTGGAAATGTAAAATGGCACAACCACTTTGGAAAACAGTTCACAAGTTCTCAAAAAGTCAAGCACAGTTATCATATGACTCATTGATTCCACTCCTAAGTATATACCCCCCAAAGGATTGAAAACAGATGTTCAAACAAATACTTGCACATGATGTTCACAGCAGCATTATTCATAAGAGTCCCAAACTGGAAACAACACAAATGTCTATCAATTGATGAATAGATAAATAAAATGTGATCTATTTATATAATGGCTATTATTCAGCCATAAAAAGGAATGAATTACTGATCCATACTGCAACAAGGATGAATTTGGAAAACATTATGCTGAGTGAAAGAAGCCAGACACAAATGACCACATATTATGTGGTTCCATTTATATAAGATGTCCAGGATAGGCAAATCCATGGAGACAAAAGCAGATTAGTGTTTTTCCAAGGGCTTGGGGAGGGGTAAATGAAGAGTCACTGCTAATGAGTTTGGTGTTTTTTTTTTTTTAGGTGGTGAAATGTTCTGGAATTAGTAGTAATGGTACACCATTTTGGAATATATTAAAACCAAATAAATTATATATTTTAAAAGTATGGATTTTATGGCATATGAATTAAATCCCAATTAAAAGGTGATGGTGGCTTTATAAGCCTGGTCCCCAACTATGTCTCCAACTCAATGTCCCTATCGCTTACCAGGTTATGGATACACTGACTTCATTTTCTTTTTATGGAACCAGTTAGACATATTTGAATCCAAAGATCTTTGTACTTGTGATTGCCTTTGCTAAGTTTTCTTTAATATCATTTCCATTCTCTACAATGCACATAGTGAGATAATACTTTGATGTTAACTTATTATAATCACAGTTATTAAAGCAGAAGTTTCAGCATTGTCAACAATTGGAGTAGATGCCATATTGCTAAGTGAGGAAATGGCCCAGATGCAACATGTACAAAGGAGAAGGTGTCTAGATTCTGGCCATATGATTTTTAAGGATCATATGGCCAGATTCTATTAAGTGTTTGAAGGATCAGGAGTTGATGAGTAAGAGAGGGAGGATTTATTTGGAGAGAGCTGATGCTATGCTGTGAGCCCCTCCACTCCTACCCAAGAAGAGAAATATGTGTGGGTTCTTTCCTCTTCATCTGAGAGAGAGAGAGAGAGAGAGAGAGAGAGAGAGAGAGAGAAAGAGAGATTTTAAGGCGTTCACTCAGCTAATTACATACATTGTCTGTATTTTGTGGGGACCCAGCTGATTTTTTCCTAATCGAAAGCGTGAGCCATTGCCTTGCATTGGGCAAAGAAGAGATATCTACTTCACCTGCACATCCCAAGTTTTTGGGCAAAGGTGGGTGACTATTTCCCAAGAACTAGAGCTGGGTCAGATGTGAGTGATTTCTGGTGTGGGGTTGCTTAGGTTCTGTTCAAGAGGGTCACCTGGAGTGGCAAATGGACTTCAGCAGGAAGAAGCTGGAGGAAGCACAAGATTCCTCCAGGATGAGGAAGTTGTAGAAAGGAACTTACTGTTATCAGGGGAATTTCAGGGCAGTGACTGGGTAAGAGGGGCATTATCTTCATACAATCCACAAAGGCTATCATAGAGAAAGGCTCTAACTCGGGAACATAGAGTCTAAATGGCAACAATAGCATCAGCCAAGTAGAGACTTTCCTACTTCCTTTTCCTCTTTCTTCTGGGTTCCAACTGTAGCAAGATGGGGCAAAGAAGAGTAGAAGTGTTAAGTGGGAAAGAGGACTGACCACAGGCTTCCAACCAGGAGGGTGCTTGAACTAGGGGAGGGAAACAAGCCACTATTAACTCAAGTCTGGAGTGTTCATTATCCCGTAGAATTGGTCCTTTTAATTATTGAGCTGAGACTGCATTTTGCATTTTAAGGGACCATAGGAACTTATATTAGAAAATTTTCTGCCCAAGCTTTTATTCTCTCTTTGCTATGACTTCATGCATAGTCTATTTTTTGAACTTAAAAAGCACCATTTATATGATGTTTTATAATCCACGAAGTGCTGTCAGATTCATTACCTTATTCCATCCCCTACCATCCTCATAAAGTCAGCATGATCACTCCCATGTTATAGAGGAGAATACTGAGACCTAGCTAGGTTCTGGAAGAGCTCCCACTTTGCAGACTTCATGAAAGTGTTTCTTGGTGAAGGTTGAGTGGTAGTTTTCAGCATTGTGCATTACTGTTACCTCCCCATAGCCCTTATGCTGCCTACCTTCCAGTTCCAACTCTGGGTAATTTGAAAATTACCCCTTTACCTTGACATATCTCCAAGGGGTATGTGAAGAATTTCTTCCCAGATTGGGAGGTGTATCCAGAGTTGCAGGTACAGTTTGTGCCATCGACACAAACAGCATTTTGGGGGCATGGAGGACAGGCACCTGCAGGGAGAAGAGAGGCAGGTCAGATCCACCTGGGTTAAAAACTCTTGAGTTATTATTTGGCTTTGCTTCTGAACAGGGCCCCTCAAGACTAAGGCGGACTTGCACATTTTCCCTTTTGTGAGGTCTCAGTGCAGTAAAAAAAAAAAATTAGAGATACTATTTATATACCTTACAAAGTGATCAATCTGATAAGTCTAGTACCCACCTGACACCATACATAGTTCCTAAAATATTGTTGACTATATTCCTTATGCTGTACTTTACATCCCTGAGACTATTTTTTTATTTAAAAAATTATTATTATTTTAAAATTTATTTTGTATTGTTGATAGTATTACAGATGTCCCTCATTTCCAACCCCCACCCTTTGCTGGCTTCCACCCAGCCCCCACCCCATGCCGGGCCTTCACTGAACTATTGTCTGTGTCCATGGACTATGCATATCCTAATATATAAAAAGCCAGGGGCCATCACGACTGAAACAACCGGACGGACGACCAAACAGCAGGCTGGGTGGGGCAACAAGGCCGGTAGGGGGGTTAGTGAGGGATGACCAAACAACTGAACAGCAGGCTGCGTGGGGTGAACAGGCCTGTACGGGGGGCAGTTGGGGGCGACCGGGCTGGTGGGGGGGCAGTTAGGGGCCCCATGATTGATTGCCCCAAAGAGGGAGGCCTAGGCTACCTGACCAGAGGTGCTGCGGCAGGTAGGCAGAGCCTCTCTTGTGCAGTGATTGATTGTGGAGCCCCGGCTGGGTAGGTAGGGCCCTCCCTCTGCTGGGCAATTGATCGCAGGGTTCCACGACTGATTGCCCAGCAGAGGCAGGCCCCAGCCACCCGGCCAGCAGCCACAGAGGGAGGCCCAGGCCACCGGCTAGTGACACTGTGGCGGGTGTGCAGGGCCGGCCAGCAATTGCCCCGCAGAGGCGATCATCGCAGCACCCCTGGTCAGGTAGCCTGGGCCTCCCTCTTTGGGGCAATCAATCATGGGGCTCTGCAATCGATCACTGCACAGAGGATGCCCAGGGCCTCCTTCTGTGGGGCTATTGTGGGGCGATGGTGGGGCCCTCCCCAACCAATCGCATTGCACACACCTTGGCTGGTCAGGCGCCAGTGCATGTCATAGCATGGTCATCCAGGCAGTTGTTCTGCTGTTTGGTTGATTTGCATATTATGCTTTTATTATTATAGATATCCTAAGAATCCAGAAACACCAACCATGTTCATAGCAGTGTTATTTACAATAGCCAGGCCAGCTAAGCGATCACACCCCATGCCTGTTGCCTGTTGCCTGCAGAGGGAGGCAACTGGTGGTGTGGTGGGGGAGAGGAGGGGCACTGCCACACAGATGGCAAGCAGTAGAAGTGGTGGAGGTGGGGTCAGCTGCCGGCAGCTGGGGGAAGGAAAGCCCCGGTAGGCCCTGATCACTGGTCAGGCCTAGGGACCCTATCTGAGGGGTCCTGGATTGAGAGAGGACGCAGGCCGGGATGAGGGACACCCCCCCACCCATGCACAAATTTTGTGCACGGGGCCTCTAGTGTTCTTAGAAGTGGGATTACTGGATCAAATGGCAGTTCCATTTTTAATTTTTTGAGGAAACTCCACACTGTTTTCCATAGTAGCTGCATCAGTCAGCATTCCTACCAGCAATGTCCTAGGGTTCTTTTTTCTCCACATCCTCACCAACACTTGCCATTTGTTGATTTGTTGATGGCAGTCATTCTGATAGGTGTGAGGTGATACCTCATTGTTGTTTTAATTTGCATCTCTCTGATGATCAGTGACTTTGAGCATTTTTTTTCATATGTCATTTGGCTATCTGTATGTTCACTTTGGAGAAGTGTCTATTTAGATCCTGTGCTCATTTTTTTTAATTGGATTGTTTGTTTTTCTTTTGTTAAGTTGTATGAGTTCCTTATATATTTTGGATATTAACCCTTTATTAGATGTATCATTACCAAATATGTTCTCCCATACACTGGGCTACCTTTTCATTTTGTTGATGGTTTCTTTTGCTGTGAAGAAGCTTTTTATTTTGATGTAGTCCCATTTGTTTATTTTCTCCTTAGTTTCCTTTGCCCTAGGACCGTGGTCGGCAAACTGCGGCTCACGAGCCACATGCGGCTCTTTGGCCCCTTCAGTGTGGCTTTCCCTAAGCTTTAGGAGTACCCTAATTAAGTTAATAACAATGTACCTACCTATATAGTTTAAGTTTAAAAAATCTGGCTCTCAAAAGAAATTTCAATTATTGTACTGTTGATATTTGGCTCTGTTGACTAATGAGTTTGCTGACCACTGCCCTAGGAGATGTATCTGCAAACATATTACTACAAGAGATGTCTGAGATTTTGTTGCCTATGGTTTCTTCTAGGAACATTTGCCTTTTTAATTATAATGTGTCTTGGGTCTCTTTTTTTGTTGTTGTTAATCCTCAAACAAGAATATTTTTTCCACTACTTTTTAGAAAGAGTGGAAGGGAGGAGGAGAGATGGAGAGAGAAACATTAATGTGAGAGACACATTGATTGGTTTTCTCCTGCACGCACCCAGGAGGAATATTTGGGCCCAGATTCGAACCTGCAACCAAAGTATGCTGCTCTTGATGGGAATCGAATCTGGGACTTTTCAGCCCTAGGGCTGACTTTCTAATCGCTTAACTAAACTGGCCAGGGCTTTTTGAGTTCATCTTGATTGGGACTCTCTGTACTTCCTGAACTTTTTCTTCACCAGGTTAGGGAAGTTTTCTGTCATTATTTCTTCAAATGGATTCTCTGTCCCTTGCTCACTTTATTCTCCCTTTGGGACCCCTATAATTCAGATGTTGTTCTGATTCATGTTGTATCAAAGTCCCCTTAAACTATCCTCATGCTTTTTAAGTGTTTTTCCTTTTAGTTGCTCTAATTGAGTGTTTTTTCCTACATTGTTTCACAAATCACTGATTCGATTCTCTGCTTCATCCAGCCTACTTTTAATTCTTTCCAGTGTATTCTTGATGTCAGTATAGTATTCTTCATTTCAGACTAGTTCTTATTTATGGTTTCCATGCCCTTTTCATGCTGATGTAGTTTCCTCTAAGTTCCTTGTAGTTCCCATTAAGTTCTTTGTAGTTCCTTGAGCATCCTTGTAAGCAGAACTCTATGTCTGATAATTTGCTTACCTCCATTTAATTTATCTCTTTTTCTGAAGATTCATCCCCTTTTTGTCTCCCCATTTTAGTTGTCTCTTTGTGTTTGTTTCTATGTACTAGATAGAACTGTTTGACTCTCAGTTTTCATGGGGTGGCCTTTTGTAGTAAATGTCCTGTGGGACCCAGTGGTGTAGTCACCTTGAACTCCTGGGCTGGATGCGCTAGGAGTGTCCCTTTTGTGGGTTTTTGGGCTCTCCTGTTGTAATTGGGTCTTGATTGCTGTTGCTCTGTTCATGGATGGGATTTTCTCTCAGGCTGGCTGACTGTGAAGCTCAACCCTGAATATGTCATGAGCTGTTGCACAGTGTGACTGCCAGATGAAGAGACATAGGGCAACATCCTGAACAGAGGAATGTTTGTCTTCATGGAGTTTGGGGTCTGTTCCTGTATCCAGCGTAGAAGATCTATAAGTCTGTGGCCAAATCCAAGAGAAATGTCCTTGGGTCAGTCACATCATTAGGTGCTGACTGCCATTGGCACTGACCTTTGCCTTTGGAGCCATGGCTGAGGTTGAGGCCTCCATGTTTCCATGTTTTCAGTATGAGCAGAGGCAGCGGAATATCAAGTAGATACCTTGGCTCCAGAGTTGCACTCCCTGTGACTTTTTATAACTGGCAATTTGTACTTCTTAATCCCTTTTCCTTTTTCACCTATTCTCCTCACTCCCCAGCCCTCTTCTATATGGCAACCATCTCTATATCTAAGAATTTGTTTCTCTTTTGTTTGTTCACTTTGTTTTATAGATTCCACATACAAGTGAGATCATATGACATTTGCCTTTCTCCATCTGAATTATTTCACTTAGCATATACCCTCTAGATCTATCCAGGTTACGGCAAATGGCAAGATTTCATAAATGTCTAATGATTAAGTTGTACACCTGTAACTAATATGTTGTATGTTAACTGTACCTAAAAAATAAATTTTAAAAAAATATTAGAAACACCAAACCCAAGTTGTAGAGACTGTGCATGATGTAGGACTGGGGTTGGCATTAAACAAATTAATGTTAACAGAAACATTTCAATTAATCATAACTGTGTCATTCTCAAGATCATTGCAGAATTTATAAAAGGAGAATGAGTTAGTTAAGACTTGGGACCCTGGGTTCAATTCTGGCTTCACTACTTAATAGCTGTGTGTTTTTGCACAAGTATCTTAAACTCTCTGTGCCTCAATTTCCTCATTTGTAAAATGGGTTATTGTGAGGAGTGAATTAATACATCGTGCTGAATATGATGGGGTCCCACTATGTAGAGCTTGGCTACTCAGAATGCATCCCCTGGATAAAAATGCAGAATCTCAGACCCCACCCTAGACCTTCTGAACCATAATCTAGTGAGATCTCCAAGGATTTAAAGCTAACCTGAAATGATCTTGTTCATTTTGTGTTGATGTGCTTATAATCAGAATGAAATGGTGACCATCATGCTGTTTCTCCCCACTTGAGTGTTTACTTCAAGAGACTTCTTTTTATTCATTGTTCTGTCTCCACATTGGATACATTGTGGGTACTAAAAGCAAACAAATAGACTAATAAAAGTAACATAAAAACATAAATTAAAATATATCCAAATTTGATAAAATGATCAATTAAAAAAGAAACAACACAGGAGCAAGCCTGCTCATGCTCTGTTCCCCGAACAAGCCTCTTTTTTCTAGATTGTCAGAGGATGTGGGTGTCCCCAGTTCATCCTTAGTCTACCCCCTCCCTGGTCTCTGATGATGGAAGGGGCAGGCTTTTTGCACTCACAGTTGGCCTTCTGAATCATGACTCCTGACAAAGTCAGCAGAATGCAGAGTCCTGGAACAGGGAAAAGGGAGAGACATGAAACTATTGAGAAAAGATCTCAGGAAATTCTCCAAGGACCGTGTATCAGTTATCTATTACTGTAAAAAAGACCATCACAAAATGTAGCAGCTTAAAATAACCACCTTCATTTTATTATGATACCGGTGGGCCAGAGATTCGGGAAGAGCCTAACTGGGTGATTCTGACTCAGGGTTTCTTAAATTGTTGCAGTTACATAGTGGCTGGGGCTGGAGGGGCTGGAAACCATTTGGGCATTACTGTCTCTTCATGTAGTCTCAGGGCCTGGGGTAGTTTGGGCTTCCTCTCAACATGTCAACCTTGGTCAGGCTGCACAGGAATCAAAGTTTATCTCATGTCCACCAAGCTAGTCCACCCTCATCTACACCCATCACCCACAAACCCTTCCATTACTGGGAACCACTTTTTAAAACCTTTATCAATGTATAATTGATATACAAAAATCACACACATTTAATGTCTTCATCTTCATGAATATGGACATATGCATACACTATATACCCATGATACCATCACTACAATCAAGGTACTAAAACATATCCATCATCTCCAAAAATTTCCTTGTGTTCTTTTGTATTTTTCTTTTTTCTTTGGTAAGAACACTCACCATGAAATCTACCCTTTTAACATATTTTGAAGTGCACAACACTGCATTGTTAACTCTAGGTACTATGTTTTACAGTGGATTTCTATACCTTATTCATCTTGTATAACAAAAACTTTATAACCATGGAAAAACAACTCCTCATTTAACCCATCCCTCTAGCGTCTGGAAACAAACCATTTTATTTTCTGCTTCGATGAGTCTGACTACTTTAGATACTTCCTATAAGTAGAATCATGCAGTATTTTTTCTTCAGTGTCTGGCTTATTTCACTTAGCATAATGTCTGCAAGGTTCACTCATATTGTCACAAATGGCAGGACTTCCTTCTTTTTAAAGGCTGAATGTTATTTAATTGTATGAATATACTAAGTTTTCTTTATCTACTCATCAGCAGGACCCACTTTCTTAGGGGGTAATTAAAGTTGCAAGTAAGGTTACTAGTCACCAGAGCTAAATTTCAGCCAGTGCACACTAAAAGAGCTACGCTGGTGGTTCATATTGAAACATTTCCACCCCATTTGTCAATAATCATGGCCAGAGCCAACTAGTAAAACATATGGCTGCAAAGTGTCTCCCAGTTTCCTAAAACTCAAGCAGTCTGGGCCCTGTCACATTTCCTCGAGGCTAGTCGTTAAGGTTTTCTTTCTGCCCCAGCAGCACCACCGCTCTCAGTAATATGTGCATGCATCTTAAATCAGAGTTTCTGGAAAGTCATCAGCATACTGGAATGCCAGAGCTCTAAGAGACTTTCGAAATCATCCACTGACTCTTTAGTCCTCAGTTTCAGTTTGCTCAGACACCAGCTGGGCAAACTTGGGTATTGCCATTTCCTGGCATTGGGACAATAACATAAAGGAGGAAATACAAAAAGTCCGGCAGAAATCCTCCATAAATGCTAGCTGCCTTAAGAAAAAAAAAAAAAGAAAAAAAAAGGGAAAAAGTCCTGGCTGCCTCTATTATCATTTTATTTGCATGAGAATCCTTTTCTAATTCTTGACCTGATGCTCATTTTATTCCACTACCTGTTACCTCCAGTGGTGAAGGCAGAGAGTTCATGGATAACCAAAAGTCACAAATAATTCATCTCCGAAGTGTCTAGGACTCTGCCTCCAGTTGCCCCCAAAGCAGGAAATATCTTGCTTGGGGTTCTTGCATTTAAATAGCATACTCTCTCACTTAAATTTAATTCCACAGATATATAATGGACATCTCTTCTATGTGAGACTAGAGGCCCAATGCACGAAATTCGTGCAAGAGTAGGCCTTCCTTCCCCCTGCTGCTGGCACTGGCTTTCCTCCAGCACTCAGCTTCGTACAAAAGGTCGTCTGGAAGGATGTCTGGCCTAATTAGCATATTACGCTTTTATTATTATAGATGTCATGGGAGGGAACATGGCATTTGCTTTCAAGTAGTCTATATTATTTTTATAGAATTTATGATGTGTCTCTCCCTCTGCAAATAAATAACTGTGAGGTTTTAAGCAACTCTATAACCTTTCCATAATGCTACTTCACATCTGTAATGTGAAGATGCTGTGTCATAATGAGTGGAAAACATTTTAGCTTGATGCCAGGCTAAAGCAGGTGCTTGATAAATGTAAACTATGATTGATTTTGTGGCTGTTGACAGTTCTTTGACCTGGAGCCCAAAGGATGGACTGGATTTCAGAGTTGGGGACCTATCTACAAAGAAGTTGTGGTTGAAGCCACAGGATTGTGGAATTTCTTCAGGGAGAGGGAATAGACAAAGAGATGAAGACCCCAAGCAGAATCCTGTGGAAAGAGTATTATAGCAAAGATCTGGAGCCAGGTGGCTTGGGTAGAACCCTGGCTCTGCCATTTATAAAGTGTGTGACTTTTGACAAGCAACATAACCTCTTTTCTCATCTGTATGATGGGGATACTAATAGTATCTTCCTCATGGGCCTGTTGAGAGGATTAAATGGGTTAATACATATAAGGTGCAGGGTGAGTGTTCAAAAATATTGGTTGTTATTAATAACAGTCTTGGTACAGGAAAAGGAAAAGGGTTGGGGGAGAAAGAATAGCAAGAGAGGCAAAGAACGAGTTAGGGCAGTGCTAGGTCAAAGAAGTTGTCAGGAAGGAGAGGATATCAATTTAAAACCAAAACCTGTATAGAAGAAGGTGAACAACTCACTGAATTAGACCATAAGAAAAATTTTAGGGATATTTGGGAGCATAGTTTAAATAGGGTGGTGAAGTAAGAAACCATAATTTAAGAGAAAAGGAGAGTGTTCAAAGCAAAACAGAGAAAAGAGAAGAAGGAAAAGACAGTTAATTGTTAAACCGAGTAGCTCCTGAAAGGGGGTAGGTTAAGATACAGTCATGGTCAAGGTTACACATACCTTGAAGAAGTGATGGCCCTCTCATTCCTGCATGCAGGTAATCCTCGCCAGCCAACTCTGAAAGCTCTGTACTGTGCTTTAAGCCAACCACTTTCCCTGCGTCAAGGTGAACTCATGAGAAATGACTAAGGAAATTGTTGTCAGAAAAGTGAACTTCTCATTTTCCACCATCAGACCATGGTTCTGTTTTTTATGTTTATTTTCTATGCACTGACTTGGGAAATTGTTCTCAGAAAAGTGAACTTCTCTTCTTTCACCATCAGACCCACAGTTCTGCTTTTTATTTTTAAAATTTCCACCGAAGGATATGTTTTTATTGATTCTAGAGAGAGACAAAGGAAGAGGGAGAAAGGGAGAGAAAAACATTGATGTGAGAAACATCGATAGGTTGCTTCCCATATGCGCCCCGACCAGGGATCAAACACACAACCTAGGTATGTGCCCTGTCTGGGAATCTAACCCGTAGCCTTTTGGTGTATGGGACAATGCTCCAACCAACTGAGCCACCCAGCCAGGGCACATGGATCTGCTTTTTATTTGTTTATTTTCTATGTCTTTCTACACTTGTTTTCTTTTTTTAAAATTGAATTTATTGAGTGACATTGGTTCACAAAACCATAAGGTTTCAAGTGTACAATTCAATAAAACATCATCTGCACAGTGTCTCTTGCACCCATTGCCCCAAGCAAAGCTGCTCTCTATATACATTTTCTCCCTTTGCCCACCTCCACCTACCTCTCACCCTCCTTTTCTTCTGGCTATCACCATATTGTTGTTTGTGTCTTTGTGTTATGTATATATGTTTTTTTGCTTAATCCCTTCACATTCTTTCATCCAGTATCCCCCACTCTGCCCTCTAACAGCTGTCAGTCTGTTCCATGCTTCTGTTTCTATTTTTTTCATTAATTTATTTATTAGATTCCACATATAAGTGAGATTATGGTATTTATCTTTTTCTGGCTTACTTACTTTACTTAACTTAATGTTCTCTAGACCCATCCATGCTGTGGCAAAAAGTAAGATTTCCATCTTTTTTATGGCCAAGTAGTATTCCATTGTGTAAATGTACCACTGCTTTTTTATCCACTCATCTACTGATGGGTACTTGGGGTGTTTCTAGATCTTGGCTATTGTAAATAATGCTGCAATGAATATAAGAGTGCATATATTCTTTTGAATTAGTGTTTTGAGTTTCTTAGGATATATTCCCAGAAGTGGGATTGCTGGGTCAAATGGACTTTGGTTCTTGTGTTCTTGAGGGAAATATTTCAATCAAGAGACAAAGTGTAGAAAAGCAAGGAGGAATTTATTGACTGCAGCAAAAACATTCTAGGACTGTGAAATAAGGAAGGTCATACAAGAGCAACAGGAGAACTGAGGCTGGGCTACTTTGGCTCATTGGGAAATCAAAGAAAAGGGGCCTTGAAGACAAGTTCAGGAGGTTAGCCCGGGATGAGATGCCGCTGCCCACTGCTTCCTCGGTTGCAAGTCTCATGAGGTCCCTTAGAGGTTAGGGGACATGTACCTGTGGGGGAAGGAGAGGAGCAGGGGGAAGGGAATGGCATGGGCACTGGGACTTTCATTTTCAGGGGTTTCAAAGGCTGGGTGTTTAAGGGAGTTCTTAGGGGTGTATCAATAGAACAGTCATCAGTTTTATGCTGATATACCAAAAAATGAGCTTTATTTTCTTAATTTGTCTGTATTTGGGTGTGGTTGGCAAATGGCACTTAATTGAATTTCTATTATTTGTCTCCCTGAATAGGGTGATTTAATCTATCAACCCTCTGGTTAGGGAGAAGTGCAAACCATTTACTCTTAAGTATCCTTGGTTTAGGGAAGATAGAATTTACTAGGTGGCTGAAAACTGCTGTTTAACTATCTGTCTTAGTGTCCCTATTCTACTTCTCCTGGAATTTTCCTAGCTGCCTACTGTATCATTATCTAAACTACGTAACAAATGCATATTTATTTATTCATTTTTTCTGAAATTTAATAAGAGTTTATTTGAGCCAAACTAACAAAATATGCCAGGGAGCAAGATCTCAAATGCTCTGGAGAATAACAATTTTTTAAATACATATTTTTAAAAAAATAATTTTTTTCAATTAGTTGACATACATTATAGTAGTTTCAGATGTACAACATAGTGATTAGACATTTATATAATTTATGAAGTGATCACCCCCAAAAATGTACCCATATGACAACATATATAGTTATTACAATATTATTGACAATATTGCCATACTTCACATCCCCGTGACTATTTTGTAATTACCAATTTGCACTTCTTATAATTCTTCCTCCTTAACAAATACATAATTTTAAGAAAGAAGAGTCAGATTTCCTATCTATTGTCTTGAACAGATTTTCATATCTTATTTTAGAGAGAAAGGCAAGTTGTAGAAGAAATAAGACACAGTTATGGGCCTCTTAATGATGGGGATGCATTCTGAGAAATACATCATAAGTGACATCATAGAGTGCACTTTAACAACCTACATCAGTGATGGCGAACCTATGACACGCGTGTCAGAGGTGAAACACGAACTCATTTTTTGGTTGATTTTTCTTTGTTAAATGGCATTTAAATATATAAAATAAATATCAAAAATATAAGTATTTGTTTTACTATGGTTGCAAATATCAAAAAATTTCTACATGTGACATGGCACCAGAATTAAGTTAGGGCTTTTCAAAATGCTGACACACCGAGCTCAAAAGGTTCGCCATCACTGACCTACATGGTATAGCCTACTACACACTTAGGCTATATGATGTAGCCTATTGCTCTGTAGAGGAGAAAAACATAATTTCCTCTCTACCCTGCTGGGTTCTTGACAAGACATCTCTGTATTAGAAGATTAACAGGAGAAAAAGAAACAAAAGTTTAATAACATGTATACCTCCTATATACATGGGAGAGACTGTAAAACGGAATAACTCACCAAAATGGCTGAAGCCACCACCTTAAATACCACCCTTAGCTAAAGACAAAATAAGATATTGGGGGTGGAAGGAGTCAGTTATGGGAGGTTGCCAGGAAAATCGTAATAAACAGAGAAAAGTAAGGTTGTTATGTAGATTTTATATCTTTGTCTTCTGCATTGGTAAGAGTCTCTTGAGATAAGGAGGGAGACACCCTTACAAACGGAAGTTTCCCTTACTAGTGTAAATGTCTCTTACAATGAGTAACTTCTACTTGGTTTTCAAAGACATTATTTTTGTATTACAAATTCTGTTCCCCTAAGCTACAAACCTGCACAGCATATTACTGTACTGAATATTGTAGGCAATCTATAATAATAAAAGGGTAATATGCTAATTAGACCGGTTGTCCTTCCAGGCATCATTCTGGATGTCCTACTGGACGAAAATGGGGCCTGGGTCTCGGGTACCTGCCCCTGGTTGGAGGGAAGCAGCCTGGGTCCTGGGTGCCAGAGGGAAGCCGGTGCTGGCGGAGGGGGGGTGGGGGGGGAGGGGAGGGGGGAAGAAGGCCTACTCTTGCACAAATTTTCTTGCATCAGCCCTCTAGTTGTAACATAAAATAGTATTTGAGGATTGCATTGTGATAAAACATGAAGCCAGCTTGTAAGTCACAAGGGATAGGAATTTTTCAGCTCCATTAAAATCTTAAGGAACCACCATGGTATACGAAGTTATTAGTTGACTGAAATATCTTTATGCAGCTCATGACTATATTTGATGCTATTTTTAAGAAAAATTATTAAGACTGAAAAGTAAATCTTACCTAGGATATATTTTTGTAGGGGGTTGGATTAAGCCAAAGGAGTAAGGTAGAGGCCAGAGAAGGGAAGAGGAAAAGTTAAACAATGAGCATTCACCGCGCCAGCGAGGCCCCGCCCATCAAGCCCAGGTCCCGCCCCAACCCCCGCCCATTGGACGTAAACTCTGTCCCCAGCCCTGTCCATTCCCCCAACTCCACTCTCCGGTCCTTCTGACCCAACCCCATAGCCTTATCTCACCCCCTCAGGCAATTAAACTAGAATTTCTCCTCTCCTCCGAGGTTGGACGTGTAAGTCAACCGCCCAGCACTTGTCTGAACCTTCTCTGGACCTGAGAACCAAAGCCCCGGCTACTTCCGCTCCCGGGGCCCCAAGACCGGAAGCGGAAGTGCGCTGGGGCAGCAGCAGCGGCGGCGGCGGCGTCTAGCTGCCCTGCAGGGACCTCGCGGCGTGCTGCGGTGGGGCGTGTGTCTTCCGGTTTTTGCGGGTGCGGTCTGGCCGCTCGGAAGGGCGGGGAGGGCCCCGAGGGGCCGGGCGGCCTGGGACAGCTGCCCTGGCTGAGGTGCTTCCTCCCCGTGGTTGCCTCGGGGCCGGGATGGATTGAGTACCGTTCGGACTCGCAGCCGCGTCCCCAACTTCACCGGCCGGGTACCTCGTCCCCAGGTAACCCCCTTCCGGCAGACGGGACTCATCCATCTACCAAAAGGGAAATCGCGAAGTACAGTGCAGGTCCTGCAGCTCAGGAATGGTGACACCGGCCAGCCCCAGTTCACCGGGCTCCCCGGGTTTATAGGGCCCTACCCTGTCGTCCTTATGCAAGATAACTGTGCATAAGCAATTCCCGTTTTATTTAATGTGACATTTCATAGTACTATCCAGCTCGGCAATGGGAAAGTTCGGTCTAAGTCTACATGTACAAATTGGTTTGAATGACTTGTCAAGTAAATTTTTAAAAATGGAATGCATCTTCTATCAAGGGATGAACTAGATGACGATTTTTTTATTTTTTATTTGTGACTGGCGATTTGCAGTTCCTAAATTTAGGACCTGTTAACGGTAGCTTTTGTTGCCTTTTCCTTTCATATCTCTTCCTTCTTTTCTTTCTTTTATTTTTAAAATGTATTTTTATTGATTTCAGAGAGGAAGGGAGAGGGGGAGAGAGAGATAGAAACATCATTGATGAGAGAGAATCATCGATGGGCTGCCTCCTGCACACCCCACACTGGGGATGGAGCCCGCAACCTGGACATGTGCCCTGACCGGGAATCGAACCCTGACCTCCTAGTTCATGGGTCGATGCTCAACCACTAGCCACACCGGCTGGGCTTTTAATTTGTGACTTTGTGAATGTCAGTTTTTTTTTTTTTTTCCACTGCAAGGTGAGGGTGTCTTAAGAAAAGCTATTTCTCAGTGATGTCACAAATCTTATCAAGGAAAAGTAAGCGATTCAGTTCTCAATTACCCCAAGCCTGTAAGTACCACAAGCTTCAAAACATGGGACTCCAGGAAAAAGATGACATAGTTTTGTTAGTAATGGGAATTGAAATTGAGTTGGCCATAAATGGGATGTCTTCTTTTAAATTTTTATTTTAAATAATAGGGTTAAAGTTCACTCTACTCAGAAATGAGGAAAAAAATAATTCTGGAGGAAAACTAAACATCAGATTTCAATTTTATGAGTGAGATGTTTGTTTTCAGAAAGAATACATGTCTCACCTTGCCTTTTTAGAAAGAATCAACATTACTTAAAGACATCTGAAGTCTCTTGTGGATTGTATTATATGAACAGGCATTTTAAAAAAAACTTTATTGTTGAGAGTATTACTGATGTCTCCCTTTCTTCCCCCATAGCTCCCCTCCACCTGGTTTCCACCCCACCCCAGGCCTTCACCACCGTACTGTCTGTGTCCATAGGTAAGATCTTTGGTTAATCTCTTCCTGTCTCCCCCCCCCCCCCCCCCCCAGGTTCATCAGTCTGTTCTATGCTTCCATTCCTCTGATTCTATTTTATTCACCAGTTTATTTTGTTCATTATATTTCTTGTTCGTTTATTTTGATTTTTAGAGTCAGTTGTTGATATGTATTTGTTGCCTAAACAGGCATTATACTATTAAGTCATTTTTTTTTTTTAGGTTTTGATTTTTTTTAATTAAATCTTTATTGTTCAGATTATTACATTTGTTCCTCTTTTTTCCCCCCCATAACTCCCCTCCTTCCAGCTCCCACCCCACCCTCCGCCCTCACTCCCCACCCACTGTCCTCATCCATAGGTGCACGATTTTTGTCCAGTCTCTTCCCGCATCTCCCACACCCCTTTTCCCCCCAAGAATAGTCAGTCCATTCCCTTTCTATGTCCCTGATTCTATTATAATCACCAGTTCATTCTGTACATCAGGTTATTTATTCACTTGATTCTTAGATTCACTTGTTGATAGATGCATATTTGTTGTTCATAATTTGTATCTTTACCTTTTTCTTCTTCTTCCTCTTCTTAAAGGATACCTTTCAGCATTTCATATAATAGTGGTTTGGTGGTGATGAACTCCTTTAGCTTTTCCTTATCTGTGAAGCTCTTTATCTGACCTTCAATTCTGAATGATAGCTTTGCTGGATAAAGTAATCTTGGTTGTAGGTTCTTGGCATTCATCACTTTGAATATTTCTTGCCACTCCCTTCTGGCCTGCAAAGTTTCTGTTGAGAAATCAGCTGACAGTCGTATGGGTATTCCCTTGTAGGTAACTGAGTTTCTTTCTCTTGCTGCTTTTAAAATTCTCTCTTTGTCTTTTGCTCTTGGCATTTTAATGATGGTGTGTCTTGGTGTGGTCCTCTTTGGATTCCTTTTGTTTGGGGTTCTCTGCGCTTCCTGGACCTGTAAGTCTATTTCTTTCACCAGGTGGGGGAAGTTTTCTGTCATTATTTCTTCAAATAGGTTTTCAATATCTTGCTCTCTCTCATCTTCTGGTACCCCTATAATTCTGATGTTGGTACGTTTGAAGCTGTCCCAGAGGCTCCTTACACTATCTTCGTATTTTTGGGTTCTTTTTTCATTTTGCTTTTCCGGTTGGGTGTTCCTCGCTTCTTCGCATTTCAAATCTTTGACTTAATTCTTGCGCTCCTCTGGTCTGCTGTTGGGAGTCTGTATAATATTCTTTATTTCAGTCAGTGTATGCTTACTTTCTAGATGGTCCTTTATCACACCATCGAGGGTCTCATTAGATTTCCTGTACATCTCATCAAGTTTATCGACAGACTCTAGAAGCCTCTTGAGAGACCTCAAAAGTGTGGTTCTGAACTCAATATCCTCCTTTGATAGTTTTGTCCTGTTTCTTTGTCTCCCCATTTTTTACGCTTTCTTGGTACACCCCCTAGTGGTCTTTGTGCGCAGTCTTGTTGTAGTTAAGCCTTGATTGTTGTAGTTAATACTAGAGGGATTTGACCTCCAGGCCGACTGGCTGTGATCCTATTAAGTCATTTTTGTGGTGTTATATTTTTGTGTGTGCCTGTGTGTGCAGGCATGTGCCACTGTAGGCCAGCTATGCTGAATTGTCCTTGGGGAGTGTTGATGGTTTGGCACATTTTGTTGGAATGCCCTGGATGGACTGGGCCCTGAACAGGGGAAAACAATGCTGCCAAAATAGATATAGTGCTTGTCTCTGTGGAGGTTTTATTCTAGTTGGGAAGACAGATTTTAAATTTATCATGACAAGGGCAATATGGAAACATGGAACAGGAGAACTTTAGGAGGAGGTCAGGAAAAACATTTCAAAAGGGACAAATGTTTGAACCTAAAAGATGAGTTGTATGTAGTTAGACAAGGGATCGGACTGTGAAGTAGGAATGGGGAGGAGTTTTGAGAGCATTTCCAGATGCACAGTCCCTCAGGCAGTACAAAGCCTAGTGGGTTCCAGGATCCAGAAAAGAATGGGAAAGCCAAAGTAGAGGAAACAAAATGTGGAATGGATGAGCCAGGTTGGGGAGGAAGGCATGGCCCTTAAGGTCATTATAAACTTTGGATCTTGTTCTAAGGCCATTGATTGGGAAGCCCCTGAATCAGAATTTTAAGCAGGGGAGTGACATGATTTTATTTGCAATATAGACAGAACAGCAGTTGATGGATGAAGCATGGAGTTTGGGATAGGTGGAGTCGGTATATAGGAACTTGGATACGTTCAGGACTTAGATGATGGTAGTTGGGTCGTGAGGATGCCTGTGGAATTGGGGAAGATGCCGTGTTTGAAACACATGCGAGAGGTAGAATTGAGTTTGGTGATATAAAGCAGGTGTTGGCAAACTTTGGCCTCTGGGCCAAAACTGACCCAATGCTGGTTCCTATAAATAGTTTTATTGGAACGCATTTTTAAAAATGTGTTTTTTTTATGGCTGTTTTTGTGCTGCAACTGTAGTTAAAATAGTTGCTGTAGAGACCATATTGCCCATAAGTCCTAAGATACTTACTGTCTGGCCTTTTACAGTAAAGAAAAAGTTTGCCAACCCTTAGTATATAGAGTATTTAGTATGCATCAAATGCTGTGCTGGTGGTGGGATTTGGGGTCCTGAAAAAAGTGGACATAGTCCTATACTTAGTTTACGTCATGGTTGGAGAGAGGGAGTCAATATCACCTAAACAAATAAATATAAAAATCACAACTGGATAAGGGCAGTGGAGGTTGTTAGAGGTATTTTGAGGGAATATAAGAGAAAAAATGATCCTTTTATTAGGGGAGAGGCAATAGTAGAAACGGTCATCTGCCATGGTCTGAAAGGTGGCGTGGGGCTCAATATGTTGCTTATTGGGTTTTTCACTTGGTCACCCCAATGGTGGCCCACAAAAATGGGATTACCTGAGTCAAACCCCTGTTTGGTGTTCTGCTTCCACCCTCACTCTTCTTATACTCGGTCTCCTTAAATTGCAGGGAGGATGCCTACTGAGACCTTAAACCCGGGGCTGGTGTCACGGTGAGGGGTTGGGGATTTGGGTTGGTGGGAGTAGATAATTAGTAGTCCTGAGCTCTGTCCCCTCTCTCCTCACCATCAGCTAAGGAAGAAAAGGGAAGGGATGTGTGGAACGTCTTCTGCCCTGCTCCAGGGGACCTGGCGACCTCCTTCAGTGCATGACCTCTGGTGGGAAGTGGCTTTGGAGGAGGGGCTCTGCCTACTTCTGGAGTCTGACTGCAGAGTGGGGCTCATTTAGAGCTGGCCGCTGAGTTCCTCTAGGGCAGTGATTCTCAACCTTGGCTGCACATTAGAACCACCTGGGAATCTTTTGAAAATCCTGCCCAGGTGGGACCAAGAGAAGAGCTGAGGGCAGCAGACCGAGGCATTCTTTGTGTCGTGGGTGTGGGTCAGTACCAGGGGACCCAGAGATCTTGTGACCAACCCTATTATGGGTTGGTGCCTGGAAAGTATCAGTCTTAGAGCATTTTAAAGGTCCTCTATTTTTAGGGGAAATAGGCTATTTGGTATGAGGTTTTTCAAGTAAGTTGCGTGAGCTTTTTTCTCTTTTCACATTTTAGCTCTTTGGTTTCAGAAAAAGATATGTTCCTTTTTTTTTGTTTTTTAAGAAAATTTGCGATGTTCACAAACCACAAGATGCAACCTTTTAAACCGTGCAATTCAGTGTTTTTTTTTTAGTATATTTACAAAGTTGTGTTATCACCACTACTGAACTCCAGAATATTTCCATCATCTCGAAATGAAACCTATGCCTGTTATCAGTCACTCCCCACTCATCTCCCTCCAGCCCTTGGCAACCATTGATTTGCTTCCTATTTATATGGATTTGCCTGTTCTGGACATTTCATATAAATAATCATATAACATGTGACCTTTGTTATGTCATATTTCACTCAGTATAACATTTTTGAGATTCATCCATGTTGTAGCATGCATCATTCTTTCCATTGTATGGATGGACCACATGTTGTTTACCCAATCAGTTATTGATGGACATTATACTTTTTGGCAATGTGAATATGTTGTTGTGAACATTCATGTACAAGATTTCATGTGGACATGCTTTTAGTTTTCTTGAGTATATCCTTAGGAATGAAGTTGCTGGGCATATGGTAACCCTATGTTTAACTTTTTGAGGAACTACCAAACTGTTGTCTAAAAACAGGTGTACCATTCTCTGTTCCCACCAGTGGTGGATGAAGGTTTTGATTTCTCTACATCTTTACCCACAATGATTATCCAATTCCTCTTCAAGTTAAACATTTCTATATGTGTTGTCTAATTGCTTCTTACTTGTTTGTCTGATAACATTCTTTCTGGCAACGTCAGTCACATTCTCCATGGAATCTTTTGCTCGGAAAAATAGCCTCTCATTTCCTCCTTGTTCCTGTCGCTTCCAAATTCCATATACAGCTCTACTCGCTTTGCTCACTGATACCTTCTTTCCTTTCAGTACCTCCCCAAGTTTAGGGTCAATATTAAAAACACATTTTTTTTTCTGTGTCAATTTCATACCACCATTTCTTTCTGAACAAAGTGTCCTCTTTTTGTTTTGTTTACAACTCATTTTAGATTGGGAATCTCAATCTAAATCCAAAGAGTCTACTCCTATGCAGGATATTTTGGAGGAAAATTCATCTCATGATTTGCAAAAGGTAAGATTCACGGCAGGTGATCCTTTATTCCCTCTCATTGGAGAAGTTGATGATACGTCGGTTGGAAATGCACCCCAGGGCCAGGGAGACATTTGAGCCAGGACACTTCCTCAGGAGCATCCCCCACAGTGTTGAAGAGGACACTGTGACTATGACTGTTCACACAATCCATGACTCATTAATGTGGGTGAACTCCACCTTTGTTGCTTAAGACTCTTTCTTCATAGACAGTTCCTCCAAGTAAGCATTCCCATTGGTGTGAGTCAGACATCGATTGTGTGAAATGTGATTTATCTGCAGCAGTCATGAGAGACATGCTGTCTGTTAGGGCAGCCCCAGGACAGTTATAAATGTGAGAGAGCCTGGTGGTGGAGCCTGCAGTGTTTTCGAAGAACTCAACCTGTGTAAACAAGGTGCACCTCTTCAAATGCTGAAGACGTACCTCTGTTGGGAGCATCCCTGGGTGCGGCAGAGATGCTGGAGAGCTTTTCATCATCATCCACCCCTTGTCAGGAGCAAACTTTGCCTGGAGAGAAGACATCTGAGGATTTAACTGTGGTGTGAAAGGCTTCTGGAGGAACCATACCTGGACATGAACAAGAGACCCACAGGAGAGAGGGCCACACTGGTTATAAAGAGCGTGGGAAAGTTGTCAGGGATCCCTCCCTGCTTCGGAGACAAGTTGAGACCCCAGACTGCAAAGAAGCCCTTTTCAAAGTGGAGAAGAACCTTCAGAACCAGCTTGTACATTACAGTGTACGAGAAGATACACATGGAGCCCCTCCATCCCCACTTTGGCTCTGAGTTCCTGCTTTCTCAAACTGCAGGAGCTTCCGAAATGTGGGTTCCCATTGTTGGGAATTTTGAGGGTTAGGGTTTAGGTAGAGGGACACACAAAGCCCAGCTTCAACCCTGGACTGGGCCTACTTGTCCCAGAGTCAGTGAGTTCTCTGGGTTTCCTCAGTCTGCACACCTTTCCCTCTGTTATGGATGGTGTTGACCTCTGTGCATCATAGATGCTGGCCCAGGGGAAGGGGTGGCGTGGCCTGGGTTGTAGAGACCTCTGTCCTGTTCCTGTGCCCTAGGCATGGGGAGCCTCACCCTGCATAGCCTGGTATGGGCTGCCGGGCAGCCAAAACCCTTACCCTGCACAGCTTGCAACAGACCCCAGGGCAGCTGAGACCCCCTCCTCCCCAGGTCCTCGATGTCCTTGTCTTACATTCTTGTTTAGTAGAGGATGTCTTCCAATAGCTGCTTGGCAAAGGGCATGTGCTTTTTGAGAACTTGAGATCTGCAAATGTGTTATTGGAGCTGCTGGATTGCAGGGGCCTCATCTGCCAGGATCGGTGCAGTAACCCCTTACAGAGCATTCCTGGAGCTCTCGATGTTTGCTGACTGTAGGAATGAACAGATAGGTGCTGCTGAAGGCATCTCCAGGCCCTCACCGTCTCCATGTTTTGACTGGCAGGTGGACTGTGGGAGGAGGAAGGATGCCACAATGGGCAGGTCCTCTCTGGTTTCTGTGGCTCTTTCCTCTCAGCATGGGGCTCCAGCACCTTCCACAGAACTCCATTCCCGATCAGTAGTGAGCACCGAGTGTGGGAGAGGAGGGGTCTCCTGCTGCATCTGAGCCCCAGGAAATAGGCAGTCACAGAATGTTCTGAGTGGGCAGAGGAGATCCACTTCCAGACACATGTAGAGAAGTTGAGCAGTTCATCTCTAAGACACATCAGCCACAGGTGGTCGAGTTGGATTTGGAGGTGGGAGTTGAATGCAGGCCTAACTCCTTAGACCACCATCTCCAGAGGCAGAAGGGAGAGAGGGAAGAGTGTAGGTCAGAGCCTTTATTGGGGTTTGCACAGGGCAGAATAAACAGGATTGGCGAGTTTGAATAATTCTGGGGGACCTGGTTGTCTGGCACCAGGTCTGGGTGCTTTAGGATGGGGGAGTATTGGCTTGTATGAGAAGTGGCTAGGGAGGTGGTTCTTGGTGGCATGGGAAACGTAAACAACTGGCCGGTAATTTGGCCCTATGATTGGTGGATGCCAAATATACAAACACAGAATCTAAGAAAACACAGACCATGGTTCATACTCAGAACCGAGGGCTTCCAACCTTTCTGTGGTCAAACATCCTGTAGTGCCTCTGAGGGCTTGTGGCCTCACCTCCAGCCAGGGCCCCCCGAAACCAGAAGGGGTCAGGTCTGTCGTGATCTGCCCTTGGAGACCCTTGGTGGTGGCTGGTGCCTTCAGTGGAGTAAAAGAGTCATCAGGTCTGAAACTGCCAGACCCACGTGCCCCAATTTCTGACTTCACTATTCATAAACCAAGGGTCTCTGAGGCCAAGAAAAACCTCAGCTACCTTTGTCCTGATCAGCATTCTCTACTTCTTTTCTTAGGGGCCAGGGCTTGATTTGAGGATGCAGATCCGGCCCATGATGGGAGAGAGGGAGATACTTTCACCTCCAGAGGACCGGCCACCTCTCTGGGAGTCACCTTGGCCTTCTGGATACACAGTAAGTTTGGGAGGGGGTTTGCTGCGGGGGCCTCCGCCCGTAAGGCCAGGGTTTAGGATTTTTGTAAATGAGGAGGCCAGAGGGGAAGAAGCATCTAGGGCCCTCTGTTGGAAACCTGAACATGCTGGAGGCCCAGGCTTAGCTCCTAGTAAGAACTGAACAGGCCCTAGCATTTCTGCATGGAAGGCAAACCTCGAAGGTGGCAGGTGGCAGGATTAGCACTCTGAACTTGCCTTTTTTGGTCCAGCCTTTCTTCCTCCCAATCTTTCCACCCTCACAAACATCAGGAAACCTATAGGAATGAGCAGGTCCGGTGATCTAAGGGCTGGGTTAGGAGTGTCCAGGCTGATGACTGAGAGTATCAGAAGGGGACACTTTCCTGAGGAGAAGGGGCCTCCCACCAGCCCCTGCCCATCACCTGCCCTCAGAGACTTGTGCATTTATTTCCCATCCACCACCAAGTCCTGCGAGCTTTTCTGCCAAGCCATAACCTACTTTTGACTGCCTTCCTGTCCCCCCTGCTACCACCCTTCCTGGAGTCACCAGGAACTGCTTTTAACAGACTCCTGCTTCCACTGGTCCCACTCTGGGCATAGAGGCCAGCAGCATCCCTTAGAAGTGCAGGTCAGGTTAGGTACCTTTCCAAAGAGAGCAGCTACCAGTAGAGAACCATTCAAATCCTTTCTTCCACAACAGGGCTTCCTTCCTAACTCCCCTCATTTTCATGGGTTCATGCCCTCTACCCCTACCCCTCAACCTGCTGGCACCCACTGCTAGCTTTGCTCCAGCATTTCCCCCACAGCTGGAGGATGCTCAGAGGAGGCCTCCTCCACGGGGGCCCCTTCTCTCTATCCTTGGAGTTGCAGTTCTAACACAGTGATTAGCCTTGTCCTGAAGAATTGGGTAATTCTGGGCAGGTAATCAGGGCATGTCCTCATATCAAATGTTCTCCAAATCAGGACCAGTCATGAGAGTTCAGTCAGTGAGCAGGTGTGAATGGATCCCTTCCATCACCATGTGACTCTAATCTGTCCCTGTCACTCTGTCCAGGGACTGAAGGCGGCTATACAGATTCAGGGGGTTGCCACGCTGGAGCCTGCACTGGGCCTTCCTGACCCCTGGGCGGCCAAGGGTGAGTGAGTCCTGGTGGAATCACAGTCAGAGGGCTTGGCTGTCCTGTGGGAACTTGCATCTCCAGCCTTCATTTCCTCTGATGGCAGTCAGAATACTTAAAGACCTCTCTCATTATCTGTGTGTTCAAGGGGAAAGACATTTCACAGTTCTCAGGTTTTTGTTTTTTTGGGTTTCAGATCTTTCTGTTTTGAAAGAACAGGTTCTAGTGTCAACAACAAACATGCTTTTTAACCAAAGGAGCTATTGTCATAAAACAATTGATATAGCCCTGGCCAAGTGGCTCAGTTGATTGGAGCATTGTCCTGTATGTCAAAAGGTTGCAGGTTCGATCCCCAGTCTGGTCATCTATGGGAGGCAACCAATTGATGTTTCTGTCTCTCTCTTTCTTTTTTTTTTTTTTTCTCTCTCTCTCAAATATATCCTCAGGTGAGGATTAAGATAATTGATATTAAAAAATTGATATATTAAAAAAAAGAGCAGGCCCCACTCAGCTGGCCAGACCTCTCTTTAGGAGAGATACAATTATGTAAAAGGCACATTTCCTGAGAAGTAGGGGAAAAAATTCTGGAGGACAGACAGCATCTTAACTTTAATTGCAGGCACTGGATTACATCATAATTACTGTGTCAAGTAGTTTGGCCAGATATTGTGCTGTTTGGAGAGAGGATTTCAGGCCTAGGAACAGCTTCTGTAAAACCCCTCAGGGCCTGGTATACCCAGGGGCGGGCCCATGGGAGGCTGTGGTAGGGGCAGAGGGAAGTGGAGAGTGGTATGAGCTGACAAGAGTGAATGGGCTCCAGATCATTTAGGGCCTGGAAGCGTGGGAACAGAACCCTGGCTCATGTCCTAAGGCTACTGAGAGTAGGGGCGCATTTAGGTGAGTGGTACCGTGCACCTAACAGAACTCACAGCACCGGGGAGGATGATGGGCTTCAGAGAAGATGTGAGTGGTGGATGAAGGCAGTTAGGAATGGAATGGTGGTGGCCTAGAGCTGGGGCGAGTGCCCTTAAGACAATTCCATGGTTTGGTGACTTCCTAGGAAGTCTCATAGGGCACAGCATATAGTTGTATGCGTGGCTATGGTTTATCACAGGGAAAGGATACAAAGCAAAATCAGCCAAGGGAAAAGGTTAATGGGGTGAAGTCTGGAGGGAACGAGGCACAGCTTCCAGACTCCTTTCCCAGCTGAATTACATGGGAAGCACTTAATTCCCCTCAGTGGGCTGGGACAACACATGCAAAGTGTTGTCTGCCAGGGAGGCTCATTAGAGACTCAGCACCCAGGGTTTTCACTAGTGGCTGGGCATGTAGGCACCCTCTGCCCAGAACATATGTACGTTCCAGACTCCTAGAAGGGAAGCAGGCATTCAGCACAAACTACACTGTACAGACTGTTTAAGCAGAGTGAACTACTCTTATCAGGTAGGGTGGTGGGATCCCTCTTGAAATCCAAGTTTCCAGACCCCAGCCAAGGTCCAACTTTGCCATCAGGCCTTGCTAAGGAGCACTCTCAAGCCTTCTATGTTAACTTTTATCTGCACGGTAGGTAAGCATGGAACATTCATTCTAAGACACGTAGGAGGTCAAATTGAGACAATTTGATGAGTAGTATGTACATTCATTTACCAGATGATCCAGAGCATTTATGTGCCAAATGCCGTGCGGGGGACAGGGTTGTGACATCTAAGTCTTGAGGGTGTGACATTTAAGTGGATCCAGGAGGGAGAAAGGTATGATGTGGCATTAGCCATGGTGAGGACAGGGTTAGGGGGAAAGGAAGTGGGTGGGTGGAGTTGGGGAGAGGTGGGTGCTTCAAGTAGAGATGTCACTACTGATTTATTTTTGGGGGGATTAATTTTTGGGGTCTGTAGAGTGTCAGAGAGGGGAGAGATTTCATTCTGAGGCAGGGATGTCACTTCCTGAGATTGGGAACACTGGAAGAGGAATAGCCTTTGAGAAGAAGGTGGTGAGCGCATTTTGTGTGTGTGTGTGTGTGTGTGTGTGTGTGGGCGGGGGAGGGGGGGTGATGAAACAACAAATTTATATATCATAGTTCTAAAGGCACAGAAGTGTGAAATCAAGATGTCTGCAGGGTGATACTTCCTATGAAATTTGGAGGGGAGGGTTCTTCTTTGCCTCTCTCCTGGCTTCTGGTGGTTGTTGGCATCCTTGGTGTTCCTTGGCTTGTAGATGCATCAGTCCAGTCTCTGCCTGCATTGTCACATGGTCTTCTCCCCTCATGTGTCCCTGTTTCTGTGTCTCTTTTCCTCTTATAAGTACAATTATTGGATTAAGGGCCCACTCTGCTCCACTGTAACTTCATTTAACTAATTACATCTGCAAACACCCTATTTTCAAATAAGGTCACATTCTGAGGTACCATGAGTTAGAACTTCCTCTTTTATTTGGGAACACAATCCAACCCATAACAGTCTGCCCTCTGGCTCCCACAAATTGGTGCCTTCCCCACATGCAACTGTGGTCCCAATGTTCCTCCAATTTTTACCCATTCCAGCAGTCTAAAATTTCATCTAAATCCCATCAACTGAAAAAAGGCCCACATTTTATTATGTAAATCATCCAAATCAGATATGGGTGAGGCTTAGGGTGTGATCCAGCCTGGGGCAAACTTCTCTTTATCTGTGAACCTGTGAAATCAGAAAGGAGATCTCTGCTTCCAGAATACAATGGTGAGGCCTGCTTAGGACAGGCATTTCCATTCCCAACAGGAGAGAAAAAAGGGGTCACGGGTCCCAAGCAAGTTCACAGCCCAGCAGGGCAAGATCAAGGCCTGAGAATAATCCTTGTTCCTTAGAGCTGCCTGCTGGGGCGACAGCCTTGCTTTCTAGCTCATTCTGGATATTCCATTCTTGTTCCCCCAGATAGGTAAGTGGAGAGATTGGAGCCGATGGTTGGGTGTCTGGTCTGGAATTCAGATCTGAGTCAGCATTGTCAAGTAGAGTTGGCCAAGTAGAGGGGCAGGTTGCCAGCTGAGGCAGAGAGTACTGAGGGAGATGAGGAGAGGAAGGTCTGCATCATGGGGAGATGGAGGAGGTGCTTATACAAAAAACTGAGAAGGAGGCTGGGAGTATGGGCACTGTGCATGTCCCTATGAGTGTGTGCATGGGTGTGTGTACACATATGATCACTAACAATCAGGGTGGGCAGCCCTTGGTCCTGGGAGTATGTTCACTGGGCTTCACAGCTCTCCCCTTCTCCTCTAGCTCTGCTTGCTCAAGAGCCTGTGTGGCTACAGGAGGCAAGCGTGGAGAAAGAAGCTGTGGTTCCTGGGGTGCTGTCTACCTGTGTACAGGTAAGTAAGAAGTGCTCCTTGCTCTTCTTTCTTGCTTTGCCCCCTGTCCCCTTCTCATTACCTGGAGCTTTTAGACCCCACAGGGCTGGCCTCCAGGCATCTAGGAATGGGGCTTCTCTCAGTGGGTGGAGGACAGCCCTGGCAACGAACATGCCCCCTCAGTCAGACCTTCTCCAGGTTGTTAAGTGCCATGTTCTGCTGAGCATCAGGGGGGAAAATAAAGCCAGGATGTGAGCTGTCCTTGTCTCCTAACCGTCATGGTCCCCTGGAGCAAATATTTCTCTCTTGCCTTTTTCTTGCCTGCCACATGCTTACGTCTGCTGGACCCTGGGACTGAAGGGGAATAAAACTGCAAGAGCTTCCTAGCTAATTGTCAATAGCTAAGTCCTGTCATGAAGTTGAGGTCCTTTGGCACTACGCCTCTGGGTGCTATCGCTCAGGAAGGAAAGAGTAGAGAGAGAATTTTAGTTTTGAGGCCTAAGCCCAAGGGCAGATTCTGAGGTACCTCAGAGCCCCATCTGAAAATCCTCCACACAGTGTCTCTGTTCCCAGGCTTGCCAACTCCCCACCATCCTCTTAAGTGTTGGCAGAAGTGGCCCCTGACTGAGCCTGAATGGGTGTGCATTTTAGGAACCAGTCACCTTTGCAGATGTGACTGTGCTCTTCACCCCAGAAGAATGGATGTTTCTAGACTCTGCCCAGAGAAGCCTGTATAGAGATGTGATGCTAGAGAACTACAGGAACCTGGCCTCTGTGGGTAAGACTGCTCTCATCACTTCATCCATACACTCATGCAGCAAGTATGGGGATTCCTGGAACTGTGCTGGTTTGGAAACTGAGAGATGAAAAGGCAGACAAGGCCAGGCTGAGGGACCCCACCGGTGCACGAATCTGTGCTTTGGGCCTCTAATATGCAAATAAGATCTTTGGTTCATCTCTTCCCACCATCCCCCTTCCCTCTGAGATTTATTAGTCTGTCCCATGTTTCCATGCCTGTGGTTTCTGCTCCTGTGTTGAGTGTCTGCCCCCTGGTGGTCAGTGTGCATCATAGCTACCGGACGGTTGGACGGTTGCTTAGGCTTTTATATATACAGATAGTCTAGTGGCCTTGCCATGGAAATGAATATCTATCTGCTGTTTCTGGGCTTCTCAAATACGTACATCCCTGAGCTAGGCTCTCGGTTTTGGGGACTGGAATGTCCCAGTGTCCTTGGGGACCCAGCGAAGGAGCTTGTTCCTTAGTGAAAGAGCTCTCCTGTGCCCATCAACATTTAGGCATGCGCATTTCACTGCTTCCATCTCCAGCGCTCCTAATGACTTCAGAATATCAGCCCTGGCTTTATGGCAGGAGTAGTCTGCCCACACCATGTGTCTTTCCCCACGAGCAGGAGATCAACTATGCAAACTCAGCACCTTTTCCTATTTGGAGCAAAGAGAAGAGCTGTGGATCACTGATAGAGGGATGTTCCCAGGAGTCCAAACAGGTGAGTGCCAGGCATATCAGGGGAGCGCTAGCTCTGATTGGTAAGATGAATGCTCAATTTGGAAAGTGTCAGTAAGGGACATACTTTCATTGCCTTTGACAGAGAAGGCTATTGGTTGAGCTCCCTTAGTGAGTTTCACCTTTTTTCCTTTCTCTTTTTATCTCAAATACATTACTCTGGTTTCATAGAACAATTTATCCCTCCTTCCCTTCACATTTAGCATTTTCATGTGTGTATTTCATCCAGTTCCTCCCTCCTGTAGATTGTTAATACTTTCTCTCAATATCATAGAATACTTTCTTAGTAAATTATCTACTATTTCTATCCTTTGTCTCTGTGATTTCTTGACTCCTCATATAGCCAAATGCCTTAAAATTTTCTTTTGCTCTCTGGTACATTCTCCTTTTCACCCTTTCGTCCCATATTTAAGATCAGTATTTAAAAAATAATCTACTTGTCCTAGCTTACTTTTTTGGTCATCTTGACCCTAGTTTCCTTCTCTGAACATTTAATTTCTCCCCCTCACCTTTAATTCATTTCAGAACCTCAACCTCAACCTCAACCCCAAGAGTCAATTCTTAACCAAGATACTTTTGCGAAGATTGCATCCATTGGCATAGAAAGGGTAAGGTACACAACAGTTATTCTTGGTCCTTTATAGTAGGAAGTCTGGAGTTGCTGCTGGTTAGAAAAACAGCACATGTGGCTAGAGAGAGATTTAAGGCAAGGGATGCTCATGCAAGAGAAAGCATTTTCTTGGTAGAGAGTCTGTGAATGTCATGATGAAGTGGGAGAAAACTTGAAATGTAGATTAAGACACATCTTCATAGAATTCCCACAACTCACCATGTTCCTAAATGGGACACAGACATAGTGTAGTCTTAAACAATTCAGAAAAAGTCTATATCTAAGAAGCCCCATGCAAGTAATGAAAATGATAGCTCTTTGTGGAATTGCATCCACTTGATAGAACTTAGAGTACGAAATAGTATAGACACATGAAAATGGTAAAAGCTTCAGCTGTAGAAATGTTCTTGATTCTACACACAATTTACTTGGGGGAGAAGGTCGATGATTATAATGAAATATTTGGTCTTCACATTTTCCTCAATTGACAGGAGCAACCCCTGCCTGGAGAAAAACTCTATAAGTATAATGAACTTGGGGAACCCTTTAACAGTATCAAACAACTTTTTCAGTGTGAGAGAATTTATGCTGGAGGCAACCCCTATGAATGCCCAGAGAGTGGGAAATCCTTCCAGACCACTCACCTAATAGTGCACGAGAAGACCCATAGTGGGCATAGTGGAGATAAAACCTACGCATGTAACAAATGTGAAAAGTCCTTCAGATACAGCTCTGACCTTATCAGGCACGAGAAGACCCATACCTCAGAGAAGTACTTTGAATGTCAGGAATGTAGGCACGCCTTCAAGTACTCCTCGAATCTGCGACGCCACATGAGGACACACACAGGAGAGAAACCTTTTGAATGTAGTCAGTGTGGGAAAACCTTCACAAGGAACTTTAACCTGATTTTGCACCAGAGAAACCACACGGGTGAGAAGCCCTATGAATGTAAGGACTGTGGGAAAGCTTTTAATCAGCCGTCTTCTCTGAGGAGCCACATGAGAACTCACACTGGAGAGAAGCCCTTTGAATGCAGTCAGTGTGGGAAAGCTTTCAGGGAACATTCGTCACTGAAGACTCATCTGCGAACTCACACCAGAGAGAAACCGTATGAGTGTAACCAGTGTGGAAAGCCCTTCCGGACGAGCACCCATCTGAACGTTCACAAGAGGATCCACACGGGGGAGAAACTTTATGAGTGTACTACTTGTGGTCAGGTGTTGAGTCGTCTCTCAACCCTCAAGAGTCACATGCGAACCCACACTGGAGAGAAGCCCTACGCGTGCCAGGAATGTGGGCGAGCCTTTAGTGAGCCCCTCATCCCTCAGGAAACATGCAAGGACCCACACCGGCAAGAAGCCCTATGCCTGTCAGGAATGCGGGCGAGCCTTTGGTCAGTCTTCACACCTTATTGTACATGTGAGAACACACACTACAGGAAAACCCTATGAATGTAATCAGTGCGAGAAAGCGTTCAGGCACAGCTCTTCACTTACTGTGCATAAAAGGATTCATACCAGGAGAGAAAACGTTAGGAATGGCAGCCTGCCTTTATCAGTGTCTCATACATTTGGTAGGCCTATTGCTAATTAACTTCCAATTTTTAAAAATATAAACATTTGGGCCTATAATAATCTCTTATAGTACTTGTTTAGCTTCATAACATGTTTTGATGTCTAATTTTTGTTTGATTCTAAATATTGTTTTAGTTTCCATTATTAAATCTTTGACACATTACTAACTTGTAATTAGATTTTTAAATAACTATGCATGGTTATATTTTTGTAGAGGTATAATTATTTATAGTGGAATGCATAAATATTATGAGTTAGATGAGTTGGACAGATGTATATATACATGTAACCAACACCCCATTCAAGATATAGAACATTTCTGTCATTCTGGAAAGTTGCTGCATATATCTGGGTGTTTCTTAGTTGCCTTTCTGTTGTTGGTTTCTAATTTAATTACACTGAGCAGAGTGTGTGGTCTTTGGGTTTTTGTTGAGATTTCTTTTGGGTCTAGTATGGCACATCCTACTAGTTGCCTACCAAAACTGCCCTTTCTTCTTTACAACAGAACCTAAGTTTTTTTGTTCACATTGGTAATGTGCACTATTAAAAAACCTCCATCTCCCAGTCCTTGTAGTTAGAGGCCACATTGCCCAGTTCTGGTCAGTATAAGTCGCTGGGTGTGACTCCTAGGAAAGAGATTGGAAAGGAGTGGTTTCATTTAGCCGGCTCCCTCTACTTGCCTTTTGCACAAGCAGACATGGTGTCCAGTGCTAGAGGAGCCATCTGTGACCATGAGGATTAAAGCCACGGGCTAAAGAGAGTATGGCCAGAAGTTACAAACATTCTGGTTTCCCAGTTGGTATCTTTATGTGTCTGCACCAGCCCCGAACTATTTATTTCTGAATATCTTGTTAGATGCACTTCTTACTAGTACATGACATTGGCTTTTTTGAGGAGGGAGGTGGGGAAGGGAAGGCAGAGATGGGCTTATTACAGTCGAATACAATTTCTAACAGATGCACTTAGTATATGGTCAGTTTTTATAAGTGCTTCATGGGTGGTTGAAATCAATGTATTCTACATATGTCTACTAGATCCAGCCTATTATTTGTGTTTCAAAATCTGCACATTTATAATAAATATTGGTCTCTGTCTTAATCAGTTCAGGCTGCTATAACAAAAATACTATAGGCTGGGTGGGTTATAAACAACAGAAATTTATTTCTCACAGTTCTGGAGCCTGGAAATCTAAGATCAAGGCACTAGCAAATTTGACATCTGCTTCCTGGTTCACAGATGGCCAGCTTCTCCCTCTGTACTCACATGACAGAAGGATTGAGGGAACTTTCTGGTGTCCCTTTTATAAGGGCACTAATCCCATCCAAGAGGGGTCTACTCCCATAATCTAATCACCTTCCAAAGGCCCCATCTCCAGCTACCATTGCACTGGGCATTAACATATGAATGTTGGTGGACACAAACATTTGGTCCATAGCAGTTTCTGATCTATCATGTACTAAAAGAGCTACATTTAACTCTTTCACCATGATTTTGGATTGCTGAATAAATCTTGTAATTCTATCAATTTTTAATTTATATATTTTGAAGCAATTAAATAAACTTTTTTGATATTTTTTTTTCTGGTATCTGCAAAGTGTTTCATTTTTTTAATTAAAAAAATTGTTATTGTTGGACATATTACATACTGTATTTTTCCGTGTATAAGACACCCCCATATATAAGATGCCCCCACTTTTCCAACCCCAAATTAAGAAATCAATATTTTAAACATTTTGCTGGTTTTCCTCTTAAGGCCTTCTTTTTTGGCATCTAAAGGAGTTGTTCTTCCTGTTTTCTCCATTGTCTGACCATACACTTGGGGAGGAGGTCCAAATTGTCTCTCTGCAGCTCTGTTTCCAGGCTCTTTTGCATAACTGATTACATTCAGTTTAAATTTTGCAGAATAAGACAATCGCTTACCGGTATTTATCTTTTTATTTTTTGACATCTTTATGGGCTCAGAACACTCTGGTCCCCATTGCACCTCGCACTCTCCACCTCCTCCTCTAATTACAGCATCAGCTGACATCAGTAACAATAAGGCTTGTGATTGGAGGAAGCCTGTTGAACAAGGTATGGGCAACTACACACCTTGAGGCTCCCTCTTTGGTGACTTCCATATATAAGACCCCTTGTTTTCAGTCTAACGATTTTAGAAAAAAAATAGTGCCATATACACAGGAAAATAAAATATGGTATGTCCCCTGTTTCCCCCCATTGACCTCTTCTAGCCTGCCCCCACCACCCGCCCCAGGCCTTCACCCTATTGTCTGCATCCACGGGTTATGCATATATGCATACTAGTTCTTTGGTTGATCTCTTCCCACCTACCCACCCCTGCCTTCCCTCTGAGATTCAACAGTCTGTTCCATGCTTCTATGTCTCTGGATCTATTTTGTCAGTTTATTTTGTTAATTAGATTCCACATATGAGTGAGATCCTGTGTTACTTGTCTTTCTCTGACTGGCTTATTTCACTTAGCATAATACTCTCCAGGTTACTCCATGCTGCATAGTATTCCATGTTGTAAATGTACTACAGCTTTTTAGTCCACTCGTCTACTGATGGGCACTTGGGCTGTTTCCAGATCTTAGCTATTTTAAATTGTGCTGCTATGAACATAGGGGTGCATACATTCTTTCTGATTGGTGTTTCATGTTTCTTAGGATATCCAGTGGAAACTTGGTTCTCAAACCTAAGGCTGTTTGAGAAGTGATTTGTTCGAAAACCGAATCATTTTTTCCCATTAGAAATAATGTAAATTGAATTAATATGTTCCAGACCCCCCAGTGATTTCCTGTTTTAAACTTTCTTACATATAGTACATGTTTAATGTACTGCTTAATCTATAAACACTTCTTTTCTTAAATTTATCAAACCACACCCTACTAGCCTCAAACGAATTTTTTATATAGCACTGCTTCTGAAATCTATCACTGGCTAGTTACTTTTCCTTTATCCAGTAAACAACAGTTTTTCTACCTATTCAGTTGTCTGTGATTGTTGTTTTGTGAGTACTTTCACACCCTTACCAACATTAGCACTCTCGTTTTTTTTTTTTTAACAGCACTCTTGATGGCCTCTTTAGGTTTTTAAAGTTGTGCTAAGCTTTCATTTCTCCAGCAGCAAATGCATTCTCTTCTTTGTTTGTTGCTCGAGAGACACTTTTGTTATGCTGAGGTGAAAAACTGAAGTTTTGGTCGATGACTGAGACATTTTTTTCTGTGAACAACTTGGTCAAGAACTGAATTGTTTGAGATGGGAGACTTTCAAGAAACAGGTTTAACTGTGTTCCTCTAAGTGGGATCACTAGGTCATATGGCAGTTCCATTTTGAGGAAACTTCACACTATTTTCCATAGTGGTTGTATCAGTCTGCATAGCCACCAGCGATGTACTAGGGTTCCTTTTTCTCCACACCCTCTCCCACACTTGTTGATTTATTGATGGTAGCCATTCTGGAAGGTGTGAGGTGGTATCTTATTGTCATTTTAATCTGCATCTCTGATGATTAGTGACATTGAGCATTTTTTCATATGTCACTTGGCCATTTGTATGTCCTCTTTGGAGAAGTTTCTATTCAGGTCCTTTGCCCATTTTTAAATTAGATTACTTATTTTCCTTTTGTTGAGTTGCATGAGTACTTTATATATTTTGGAAATTAACCCCTCTATTTTTAAAAAAACTATTTTTTTTTCAGAGAAGTTTTAGGTTTACAGCAATGTTAAGAGGAAGGTTTACCAATTTTCCTGTCTACCCTTGCCCCCACACATGTATAGCCTCCCTCATTATCAACATCACTCACTGGTATGGTGCATTTGTTACAATTGATGAACCTACGTTGATGCTCACCAAAAGTCCATAGTTTGCATTAGGGTTCACTCTTGGTGTTGTACATTCTATTGCTTGCATACTTTTCAATTGATCATTCTTGTAAAATTTACTTAAAACACCTTCTAATAAATACCTTCCTATGAATATGAGAGCATTTCTCTAAGGTAGACTAAAAGAAGTGGGATTTGTGGGCCCTAGGATATATGCATCTTAAACTTTCATAGCTAGTGCCCTGACTGGTTTGGCTCAGTGGATAGAGCGTCGGCCTGTGGACTGAAGGGTCCCAGGTTCGATTCCGGTCAAGGGCATGTACCTTGGTTGCGGGCACATCCCCAGTGGGGAGTGTGCAGGAGGCAGCTGAATCGATGTTTCTCTCTCATCGATGTTTCCAACTCTCTATCTCTCTCCCTTCCTGTCTCTAAAAAATCAATAAAATATATTTAAAAAAAAAACTTTCATAGCTAGTAACAAATTGCTGAATAAAGTAAGTGTGTATATTAATTTATCCTAGTACTTAATGAGAATATCCATTTCACTCTGGTCTAACCAATGTTGAATGTTATCCAACTCTATATTTTTCTAATTTCTGCAATATTAGCTTCTTGTATTAATTTCAGTATTCTTGATTACTATGTCTTAGCATTTTTCTTTTTCTGTTAATGACCTATAATCTTCCAATACATTTATAGCATTTTATCATTGCAATTTAAAAATTACTTTAAATTATGGATTAATCTCTTATTAACATTAAAATATTTTACATAGTCTTCAGGCTTTATTAATGGTGATCTTTATCATCCAGAAACTTTAAGTAGTAAAGCTTGTTAGTTTTTTCTATGCCTTTGGATTTTGATTAAAGGTATGTTGTTAATGAAATATTAAATTGTGGCCTCTATTTTCTTTTGAAATTTCCCATATGTTCATACATATTGCCCCTTTTCCAGGAGAATGGGGTTTCTCAACTTTGGGGTAACAGAAGAAAACATGACATTTCCTGTTAAAAGTTATTCTCTTTACACCTTATATGTTTTTGTAGACATTTTCTAGTTTTTAATAGTGAAAAGGTAGACATCTGTTTTTAGCATCTGTATAATATAAGGGAGTTTAGAACAGAACTTCTCAACCTCAGCATTATTGACATTTGGGGGGCTGGATACTTTTTTTGTGGCTGGGGCTGTCCTGTACATTGTACAATGCTGAGCAGAATCTCTTGCCTGCACTTACTACAGTAGGTACCCCTCCAGCTGTGAAACTAAAGATGTCTCCAGAAATTGCCAAATGTTCCCTAGGACAAAATGCCCCCCAGGTGATAACTACTACTTTAGAGCCTTTAACATATTATTCATAATTATTAAAATTCTGTGTCTGTTAGTTTAGCCCTCAGTCTGGTTGTGTTGAACACTTCATGGACTGTTTTTGCTGATGTATTTCATAATTTTTGGTTGAATGTTGGACAATGTGTGTAGAACAGTGGACACTGAGGTTTATATTATTAATTAATGGCAATAGGCACACCTATATTTTTACTAGAATATTTTTGAGAGAGCTATCTAGTGGTAGTCATTGCATCTGGGCTTCATTATATTCTAGTGCTACCTTGTTATCTTGTGCTTATGGTGGGGCTGTTTTGACAGAGGGTTTTCATCATTTGCTTCACTGTCAGCTGTAGACCTTTCCTGTGAAGCTGCATCTCAGAGAGGGTCTCTCCACATTTCTGCCACCCCCGCCCCCCCAGAGACTCTATACTATCATGATTACTCACACTTGGCCCTTAGCAATTCATTAAATATTTAGGTGAATTATTTTCAACTATTCGTTTTGCATCCAAATCACTTCCTTTGTGCTCTGCCATAAATGAACCAGTTCTCCTGATGGTCTCTCCTTGGATGATCCTGTCTTTCCTTAGATTTTAGGTTACTTTGTTGCCCTTTACCTCAATTGTCTTATGGGTTTAAGAAAATTAATGACTTTGTAGTTTACATGGATTTTTTTTATTGTTAGGTTGGGAACAATACTCATTTCCATTTTTTGTTTGCTAGGCAGAGAAGTTCAGATTCTCTCAATTTTCTCCTAATATTTTAATAATATTGTTTTATCATTTTTGGATTTTAAATCCATTACCATATAGCCATGCAAATTTATAGTTTTATAAGATAACTACAAAATTACTTTTGTGCAGAGGAAAAGACATTTTCTGCACACCTAGGAATTTGTATTAATAATAGCTAATATATTTACTTTTATGATACCTTTATTTACAATTTTTAAATTGAATTTGGAATGGTACAAGAAACACTCATGTACCCTTTAGAGTCAACAATTATATAGTGTCACATTAGAAGTCTTAATGTATATACATACATATACATTTTCTTGCTAAAACCTTTGATAGTGGCAGATATCATGACACTTCATTCTTCAATATTTACCAATACCTGGTAAATATTGAAGAATCTAAAGAATATTCTCCTCATAACTAGAATACTATTATTACAAACACCAAAGAATATTAGCAATTTAATAACTTTAATTTTAATAATTGATACATATTTAAATTATTTCAGTTGCTTCCAAAATATTTTTATAGCTGTATATTTGAATCAGAATACCACTTACTGGTAGATTGACATTGAATTTGATTGTTATGTTGCTTTTATCTGGTTTCTAGAATAGACTTAGTCACTTTTTAAGATGATATTATCGCCGAAACCGGTTTGGCTCAGTGGATAGAGCGTCAGCCTGCGGACTGAAGGGTCCCAGGTTCGATTCCGGTCAAGGGCATGTACCTGGGTTGCGGGCACATCCCCAGTGGGAGATGTGCAGGAGGCAGCTGATCGATGTTTCTAACTCTCTATCTCTCTCCCTTCCTCTCTGTAAAAAATCAATAAAATATATTAAAAAAAAGATGATATTATCTTTTTAAATGATACTGACTTTAGAAGAGTCCAGATCACCTGGCTTGTTGAATGCACTATGTTCTTGATTTGCCTGATTGTTTCCTCATGATGTTATTTAACTTGTTATTCTGTTCCATGTATTTTATGTATACTAATACTCAGGTCTGAAAGAACAGGTCCCAGCAAGCTCTTTCTGTCATGGGCCAGTGAGTAAATATTTTGGCTTTGGGATTTTGCAGTGTCTTTCACAACAACTTAACTCTGACATTGTAGTATGAAAGGAGGCATAGAAAATCCATCAACACATGACTGTGGATGTGTTCCAATAAAAGTTTATTTATAAAAGCAGGCAGATGCTTGGATTTAGCCTGCATGTTATAGTTTCCCAACCCTTGATTGATACACTGGATTAGATTTTGGTTAGACTGATTTGTCAATAATTCTTTATTTACACACATAGGATGTTGTAAAGTCATGTCTTATCAGGAGTTAATGTTAGGTTGCCCACTATTGACAATGTTAAGCTGATCATTAAGGTCATACGGTGACTGTCAGATTTCCCTATTGTAAATTTGGCCCTTGTAATTAATCAGTAATCTGTGAGGTGTTTTTTTTTTTTTTTTTTTTTTTTGGCAGTGTGGGAGTAGCCTGTCCTCCAACAGCCTTTTACATTTTGTTTTAGTGGCCATTTACTTGATATTGAAAAATCATAATTTTCTAATTTTATCTCATCTTTTACAATTATTAGCTGATATTTTTAGGTATCACTATGGACCATGGATGTTTTTAATGTTATACCCATTTACAGGCATTTCCCATATGTTCAAATTATACAAATGTGGTCCATGGAAACCCATAGGGAAATTCTTCCAGGTGAAATTGCTTTGGATTGGGTTTTGCCTAGATGAAATAATACATATATATTGCACACAACTCAAATTTATAAAATGTAAGGATGTAGAAACTCTATTGATTTTACTCTAACATTTTTTTTTTACATATAAGCTTTGTGAAATCAGGAACTGGATCTGTCTTGATCTGTGTACAGCACATGGTGAGTAAGAGAAATATTTTTAAATTAAAAATTAGTAAGTCTTTTGAAATGAAGAGTGAAGAAGTCAAGGCATGTAGGTAGGGAGGCCAAATACAGGTATTTAGCTGAACATTACTTTACTCTTTTATGTTGTTATAAGGTAGACCTTTGATGATGGTTTTCCTTGTTATATATATTTAACTTGAGGAACACTTTTGAAGAAAAACAGGTTGGAATGGAGAGCTTAACCCAAGACAACTGAGGAATTGGGTCATAGCTCCTTGACTGTGCTGGGATTGAGCTGAGCATGCTGTGTGGACCAGAAGGCCCCAATTCTCTAGCAACTAAATGTCAAACATTTCCTGTATACTTTTCTCCCACAATGGTGCCATGAAGAGTTACTTATAACAGATTCAAAAAGTATTTTCTATTTCTTTGCCCAAAGGATGACAGTTCAGTGTTTTCCTCATTTTCCAGGAGACAGGATCATCTGGTTTAGTTGTTAATTTCATTCTCCTGAGATGGAAGGGATAAAAATGATACTGTATTAAAAAGTGTAAGACGTGTACTCTGAAAACTATGAAAGATTGTCAAAAGAAGTCAAACAACCTAAAGAAATGGAAAAGTATTGCATGTTCATGGATCGGAAGACTTACTAGTTAAGATTTCAGAACCTCCACATTGATCTATAGATTCAACACAATGCTTATCAATATCTCAGTTAATTTTTTCTCAGAAATTAACAAGCACATCGTAAAATTTATATGGGACTTAAAAAGGTCCAGAACAGCTGAAACAATCTTGATAAAAAAGAAAAAATTTGTGGAGTCAATTCCCCAATTTCAAACTTGCTACAAACTATAGTAATCAAGATAGATGATGGAAGAGAGTTAAGTGTCCAAAAATAAAACCTTATATTTATCATGAATTGCTTTTGACAAGGATGTCAGGATAATTCACCGATGGAAAGAACAATCTTTTCAATAAATGATGTTGGGAAAACTGGATAGCCACATGTAAAAGAATGTGTATGTCACACTGTAAAAACCTCAAACCATTAAAAATTCTAAATAAATCATATACCTAAATGTAATAACTAAAACTATGAATGTTTTGAAAGAAAACATGTATAAATCTTATGGGCGTTAGTCAATTCTTTTTTAAATATGATATCTAAAGCACAAGTAAACAAAAAAATAGATAATTTTCACTCTTACAAAGTAAAAAAAAATTATGCACCAATTGGATCAAGAGTGTGAAAAACCAATCAAAAGAATGGGAGAAAAAATTGAAAATCATATGTCTGCCAAGGGACTTGTGTCCAGAACATATGTGGAATTTTTACAACTTATCAATAAAAGATAAATGACTGAATTAAAAATGGCAAGAGGATTTGAATAGCTATTGCTTCAAAGAAGATATGCAAAAGGCTAATAACCACGTGAAAAGATGTTCAATATGATTAGGGAAACACAAACCAAAAGCTTAATTCACTGTACACCAACTAAGGTATAAAAAACTAGCCCTAGACAGTGTGGTTCAGATGCTTGGCTCATCGCCCTGTGCACTGAAGGGTCTTGAGTTTGATACCCAGTCAGGGCTCATACCCAGGTTGCAGGTTCCGTCACTGGTCGGGGCACATATGGTAGACAACAGTTCGATGTTTCTCTCTTACATTGATGTTTTTCTTTCTTTCCCTCTCTCTCTAAAATCTATTTTAGGATGAGGATTAAAAAAAGCAAAAGCAAAAAACTAAACCACCACAAGTTTTTGTGAGGATGTGGAGGAAATTGGAACCCTTATATATTTGGTCTTGATCCTCGTGGAATTGGGGAACAATTTTGGGGATTTTTATGCAACATGGTAGAATATCAAATTTTTGTTTTGAGAAGGTAACAACTTGTGAACAACTGTTGCAGGAGAGAATAGATGAGAAAAACCAGTTAGGAGGATTTTGCAATACAGCCAAGGAAAGATGACAGCTGCATTTAGGGAGGAGGTGATGGAGCCAGTATTAACAAGACAGATCTATGAGTACTGAGGAGGAAATATTAACATGATTTAGCAATGGACTGGTTTGGGGTAGAACAGGGTAGGAAAGAGGATAAAATTAATGATTTTTTCAGGTCCTGACTAGTGCAATGAGATGAATGGAAATGTCACTGAAAGAGATGAGAAACCCTGAAGAGGATTAAATTGGTGAAAAAATGATGAACTCTTTTATGGCCATGTTGGATTGCTTCTGAGATATGTAAGTAAAGGTGTTAAGTAAGCAATTGGAAATTGTGGTCTAGGGCTCAAAGGTAATTCAGGACTAGAGAAACTATTTGGCTATTATTTCCTTCTGCATAACTTATTGAGTCCCTGTAGACAGGATTGTCTATCAGGAGACTATAGTATAACTAGAGGCCCGGTGCATGAAATTCATGCATGGGTAGGGTCCCTAGGCCTAGCCGGCAATCAGGGCCAACTGGGGATTCCAGGAACAATTGTAGATTCTTAAGTAAAGTCTCAAACCCAACCTAACACTTATTTTACTAACTTTTATGACTATATATGCCATGTATTTATTGTTCTTTATATACAGGGTAGCATGGAATGAGTTGGGATAAAGGCTGGTGCTGTGACTGTGCGGTTTGAGCATCACAGCTTCAGATCATTAGTTTCTGCTTGTTGAGCTGACCAACCGTAGCTTCTCTCTCTGCTTATGAGGAAATGTTTTGTATCTTTTCACTAAGTAAAATTAAAAACCACATGCACCATGTCTCACAAAGTGAGTGCTCTACACATGTGAGAAGGTAATCATGGGCAAGGGTCAAGGTGAGTACATCAACACAGCGAGTGGAATGGAGGAAGACCTCCATTGTTGACATGGAAATGCCTTGGGGTGGGTCCACAAGTAAACTCAGTGGGAGCCATCCTAGGGCATCACTGGCTATATGTCAGGTTGTCCAGTGTGATGGGCATGAGCTACTAAAGTGGATCAGCTAGTGAAGTGCTTTGGGAGCAATATGTGATCTTACCACATTGTCTTTGGAGACTTCAGACATAGCCCTGCTGGAGAGTGTATACTTCTCAGAGATGGCTTTGGATTCCTTGATCCCTTTCAACCATTTCCGGTATTGCTCCTGGACCTACAGAAGCAAAGCATGCTCTGAGTCAGCTCACTGAGAGGGGCGAGAGTGGAAAATCCTGGGTGGAAGCCGGACAATAGTACCTGCTGGCTGAGGAGACAGTACACCAGGAAGATGAAGACGCCCTGCAGGCTGTTGATGATGGTGAAGAGATAGGCCATGGCGTGAGCAGCTGGACCCACCTGCAGGATTCCCAGACACCATGTGCAGCCCAAGATGAAGAGCTGAGCTGTCGCTTTAAATGTCAACATCCTGGGTAGAAGGAAAAGAGAGGTCCGTGGTGCATCCAGAACAACAGAATCAAGGTCACCCTTATCTGTACCCCAGGGATGCATGACTGAGTTGTGATCAACTTTGATAACTGCTCTCAATGATCCTCTGAACAGAAATGCTATCAGAGTTTATCATGTCATTTTGACTTCGACTGAAGTACTAACTTCAGTTCTTGAACATCTCCCATCTCGAACAGTTTGGTCCTCAATCAAGTTGTTAATGGAAAAAATGTCTTGGTTAACTTCAGTTCTCGACCTAATAACCATTTTCATGCTGATACATGATTATGACAAAAAGTGTCTCTCAGGCCACAAACAAAGGAGAAAACATGCCAATTCGAGTCAGTTTACAGCTAAACCGTGCCTTGTTAACATCTCAGGAAATTGTGCTGTGAATATTTTATTATTTATTTATTTATTTATTTATTTATTTATTTATTTATGTTTTTTGCTGGTGAAATGGACGACTAACACACTTTTAAAACATGAAGAGGCCATCAAGAGTGCTGATGTTGGTAAGGGTGTGAAAGTGCTCATGAAACAATAAAGGCAATTGAAGAGGTAGAAAGATTGTTATTGAGTTGGATAAATGAAAAGCAGTTAGCCAATGACAGCATTTCAGAGGCAATGACACGTGAAAAAGTGAAGATGCTGCATACTGACCTCTAGAAAGATACCCTTGAATGAGTGCTGAAAGTGATTAGTTTAAGGCTAGCAGGGAGTGGTTCGATAAATTTAAGAAAAGAAGTGTTTGTTCGTAGATTAAACAGTACATTAGACATGTACTGTATACAGGAAAGGTTAAAACGGAACCATTTGAGGGGTCTGGAACAAATTAATTCAGTTTACATTATTTCTAATGGGAAAAAATGATTTTGTTTTCCAACACCGCTTCTTGAACAGCCTTTCAGAATGAATTAAGTTCAAGAACCGAGGTTCCGCTGTAGTGATAATTCATAATGTGGGTTTCAAAAAGATCATGATGTTTCATGAATGTCCCTAATTTCCTTCAACTGGCATTACTGGAGACGTTCTGTGTACCTGATTCTCTGTGCTGGGTCTTGGGTATTAAAAATAAAGATAATTTCTGTTTTCACAAACCTTATAGTCTCATGGAAAGATGAAAACAAACAGTCACATAATATTTATTATGTGTGAGGTACCTCGGCCCAGGTCCCACCCAACACTATTCCTATTTTTTCACTCTCCATGAACTGAGTGTGAGCATGATTTGCCTAGAATAGAGGTCATTCATTCTGTGCTAAGTTTAGGAAAACAAAGGATGCCCCTAGCCTTTCACAAGATGTGATATGTGGAGAAAGAACCTGATTTTCTCCAGGTGTAGGAGTGGAGAGGGCAGAGGGAAGAGCATCCATGAAGGTGTGGGCATGAATGTGCATGCTGGGTTCTGGGAACAGTTATGTGATTTCCTAAGTGTTCTATAAAGATAAAAATGTTCTGAGACCTTTTTCATAGGACCATGGAAGTAATTCATGTTTAAGAGAACAAAGTCAATTTTCTCTGTAGCTGAGATAATTTCATGCTCGAGTTATGGAGAAACAAAATATTTTTGACTTGGGTTTCAGCAGCAAACCACACTACCTGAGCTGGTTTCCAGAGAGGGTGGCTGCACCTCTCTCCTGACCCCTCAGAAGCCCCATGAAAGGACATCAGGAGCTTGGAACCATAGGGTATTGCTCCTGGACCATGCTTTGTATGGGGCGGTGTGCACCTCCGACCCCTCTCACCTCGTGTTCTGGAGGGTGGACACGTCCCTGTTGAGTGAGGAGAGCTTGGTTTTCAGAATCCAGAAGGTCATCAGAAAGAAAGCCAAGTTAATCTGCAGAAACCCCATAAGGCATATTGAATATATTCCATCTGTACACCTTCCTCCTGGCTCATCCAACACCTATCTCAGCAGGTAAGACACGTTTATATTTCATATCAGTCATAGAAAAAGGGACCATCTAGTAACACAGGCTTATGCTTGTCCTGTAACTGGGGTGATCAACTTGTCCCAGTTTTGATGGCAATCTCCACATTTTAGCACTGAAAGTGAGAGGAAATCCCTTTATCCTGGTTTTAAAAGAGAAATTTTGCCTCTTGTAAGTTTCCTCAGTCCTGGGCAAACTTTAAGGATTTCTCATCCTGCCTGTAACCGCCCTTATACACCCGCTCTTTGATAGACCCTCAGCTGGGCAGGAAGCATGCTCTCATGTTATCCTTTACTCACAGAGAAGATGGTGCAGACGGGGCCAAGGAAGGTCCATATAAATCCCTTTTGTGTGCTGAGCCAGCATCTAAAATAGAGATGGAAAGAGACTGAAGAATCTATTTGCCTTTGTGGATAAAGACTTGGTAGACATATCCTTTACCACCCATAGTTTCTTCTTCCTCCTATTGCTAATATTGTTTCTTTTTGATAAGAACCTTTAAGCTTAGATCTATCCTCTTACTAAATTTTAAGTATACAATACAATATTGTTAATTATTCCCTATACTCTAATAGATCTTATCTTATTACTCTTTCATAACTGAAACTTTGTGTATGCCCTTGATGGTGGTGCTCGTCCTGGTTCTATACTTAAATTCAAACTCATTAGGTTACATACCTTAACTATGTAGAGCATTGTATAAATCAATCATGCCATAATAATGTTTTTGAAAAGATAAAATTATTTTAAAATGTCTGTCAGGTATGCTGGCAGAAGAAGATATACATTTTTAAATGAAAAGATAAATATCAATAAGTAAATTAAGTTATGGTTTATTGGACAAATATTGTGTTGCCTCTGTATCAGGACCTCTGCTTGACCTGAGACCCAACTGCAATGGAGGTAGTCTGGTCTCAGTCCTCAGGGAAGGTCACTAATTAGACCAGGGGTCCTCAAACTTTTTAAACAGGGGGCCAGTTCACTGTCCCTCAGACCGTTGGAGGGCTGGACTATAGTTTAGAAAAAAAAACTATGAACAAATTCCTATGCACACTGCACATATCTTATTTTGAAGTAAAAAAACAAAACGGGAACAAATACAATACTTGTATTTACATGTGGCCCGCGGGCCGTAGTTTGAGGACCCCTGAGTTAGACAATAGAAACAATCAAGATGATGAGTTTTACGGTCAAGTGTGAGGAGCTATGAGAACACATAGTAGACAGCTTGCCTAGTCGGTGGTATAGGAGATTAGGTAGTTGGGAAGGGTTCCCTGAGGGAACTGATTGTGTTTATTCTGAGATATGAATGGATGAGCAGGCGTATAGAAGGTGAAAAAATTGGGGACATGCAAGATGATAGTAAAAAAAGATGATGACAGTAACCTGATAATAATACTAAGGTAGGGCTCATGTGCATTACATAATTTATTCCTCATGACAACACTGAGACTCAAGTGACCACAGGTTGGCATCTAATACTTAAGGAAACATAGTACATCAAGGCCACACTGATAGAAATGATAGAACTGGAAATGACCCCATGTGAGATACTTGTGAATGAGTTGGGAGGTGTGAGTACCATGAAATTAGCTGGACCCACCAGAAGACTCAAAGCCAACACTACTAAGACAATGCTGGTAAACTGCACCCTGTGGGTCAAATGGGGTCACCACCTGATTTTGTAAATGTGCTTTACGGGAACACAATTGCACTCATTCTCTTGCATATTGTCTACGGCAGCTCTTGTGCTACAAGGACAGAGGTGAGTCATTGCAACAGAGAGTACATGGTCCGCAAAGTTGCAGCCCTTTACAGTTTGCTGACTTTTATGCAAGCTATATAGGAAGGCCATCTGACCAGGGCTACTCCGATGTTGGTGAACATTAATTATTTCAACATAGGAGTATGTTGTAAATGCCGGATGGTCTGTATTTGATCCCAGTTCTGCCACCAACCATCTGTGTGATTTGGACCATGTCAGAAATCTCTGTACCTCAATTTCCTCACTTGCAAAACTCATATAATACCATTCTACCTCAGCGGGTTGTTGGGAGGATGACTTGAGCTGATACATAAAAAATATTGGGAATATAGATTTCATGTCCAAAGTGATTTCTAAATCTTAGCTCTGGTCATCACAATTTCATCATCTAAATAATCCCCCCTCCCCATTTTTTTCTCTCCCACTTTTTTTAATTAAGGAGAGAAGTAGGTTACACCAACCAATGCCATCCCTTCATTTTCATTTTGTTTCCTAGAATATTTAAAACAGTCCCCTCAATTAATGCAATGAGTATTATATTAAAATACATTTACTGATATATAAGATAAGATTAAAATTATGTACAATAGTTTTAAATGTAACCTAGTCTTTAATATAATTATAATTAATATTTAAAATAATTAAATCTAAAATATAAAAATCAGCTTCTTTATTTTAACCATGTATTAATTTATGATTGATTTTATTATTATAAAAGTATAGGTAATGAATGTAATGCACAATTAATATTATATAAACATATAATTATTAACATACTATAATTAACATTTGAAACAATGAAATTTTAAGTTCCTAATAACAGTCACTTCAAGGAATATAATCATGGAACCAGGAAGATGTCTTTGGGTCGTTATTACTGTTTTCCTATACCTATCATATTCTAGTGAAATAAAAGTGCTACATTGGTTCTCTGCTGACCATGTGGAGAAGATGAGGACAGTGTTAACTTTAATTTACCGGGCAGGTGTTCCATAAAGGTGAGGCCTGGAAGCTGCGGAAATGACCACAATCACAGCTGGGACGCCGTAGCCCACAGGGAGCATGAACTTCTTCATGAACCTGCTCATGCTGGAGTAGTTGACCACCGTCAGGTTGCGTGCAGTGAGGAAGAGGTGCAGGCCCTCCAGCAGCATCCAGGTGAAGGAGGCCAGGTAGAGATAGTGTAAGGCACCGGCGATGATGGCGCACAGCACCTGGGGAGGAGTGAGAGTCACCAGGTGGGATTGTCAAGGTGAAGTGTGGACCCAGGACCTCTCCTATACTTTTTTTGGGAACTCTGATGTATATGAAGGAAATGTCAAAAAAGGGGGTATCTTCTAGTTGGGTCAGTCATTGTGAAATTGGCTACTCACCCCTGTGACATTCCTAAAACACAAGGCCATTATATTAAGATGTTCAATGCAGCATGGCACCATGAACTCCACATCCCACAGGGAGGACAGATGTCCTTTGAGACAGTGTCAGTACCTTGTTCTCAGTACTGTCGATGGCCGTGAGGAAGAGCAGGTGGGCCAGGAAGAGGCAGAGCGAGAGATGCAGGTGGAGTGAGGTGCAGGTGTTCTGGATGGCTTTGCACAGCAGGAAGGTGAGAGCCGCCAGGAAGAGGCACAGCAGAGAGAGGCTCAGCCCCAGGTAGGTGATCACAGCCAGGGCGGGATCATCATCCTGGAACCCAGCAAAGAGGAGATGTCAGTTATACTTTCCTGGGCTGGGTTAATAACTCTTACACCATATTTAGTTTTATTTTTCAGTGTAACAAAATCAGGAATGGAGGAGCCATCTAAATTTGTGATGTTTGTGGGTAATCTAGAGTTTTATGGGTTCTAAATGGATTAATTCAGACCCTGGAAGAATTGAGGGATAGAAGAGACCTTACTCAAGATCAAGTCCTGGAATTCAAAGGGTTGATTTATTTTAAAATATTTTTGCCCTAGTCAGTTTGGCTCAGTGGAAAGAGCATTGGCCTGTGGACTGAAGGGTCCCAGGTTTGATTCTGGTCAAGGGCACGTACCTCAGTTGCAGGCTCGATTCCTATCCCTGGTCGGGTGTGCAAAGGCAGCCAGTCAATGTGTCTCTCTCACATTGATATTTCTTTCTCTCTGTCTCTCTCTCCCTTCCACTCTCTCTTAAAATGGAAAAATAGCTTCAGGTGAGGATTAACAACAACAACAAAAGAATATCACTGAAGAAAAATTTCCTAGCTGGTGTGGCTCAGTGATTGAGTGTTGACCCATGAACCAGGAGATCACGGTTTGATTCCCGGTCAGGGCACATGTACGGGGTGTGGGCTCAATCCCCAGTAGGGAGGTGTGCAGAAGGCAGGTGATTGATGATTCTCTCTCATCATTGATGTTTCTATCTCCCTCTCCTTTCCTCTCTGAAATCAATAAAAACATAAAATAAAGTATATTTATTGATTTTTAGAGAGAGAGGAAGGGAGAGGGTGATAAAGGGAGAAACATTGATATGAGAGGAAACATCAGTTGCCTCTTTCACAACCCCATGGAAATAGAGCCTGCATCCCAGGCATGTGCCCTGATTGGGAATCGAACCAGCAACTTTTTGTACACTGGACAATGCCCAAACAACTGAGCTACACGGGCCAGGCATAGGGTTTATTTTTCTTTAGACTTTTGGGCATGACTAAGCTTATAGATTATCATGTGAGAAGAAGGAAGTGTGTGTAAACAATTGCAACATTATTTATTAGCAAATGATCAAAAGAAAACCCCACTATAAAAGGTCTTGATGTGTAATTTACAAAGCATTCACAAAATGAAATGCTTTGTGGCAATTAAAATAATGAAGTGTCTCTTTGTAGGCTGGAATAGAAAATTCTCTTAGATGCAATAAATAAAACACAATTTGCACAACAGTGAAAAACACACACACACTCCACCAAGTCTTTGAGAAGAGAAAAGCCAAAGAACCAATACATGCATTATTTTTATACAGGGTGAGGCAAAAGTAGGTTTACAGTTGTGAGGATGTGAAAAACAGAGTTTATTCTTATACTGTTATTTGCTAGTTATTATATTATTTTCCGTACAAACAACTATAGACCTACTTTTGCCGACCCTATATGTATAAAATATCCAAAGAAAAATGTAGGAGAAACTAACAACTTTGGTTGAGGCAAGAGGAACTAAGTGGTTTCTCATTCTGTTTGAATTTGAAATGTAAATACTTTGAGTCTTCAATAAATGTAAAACAGAAAAACATACATTGTTGAGAAAACCAAGATGGCGGCATAGGTAAACACCGGAGTTTGCTGCCTCGCACAACCACTTCAAAAATACAACTAAAAGACGGAATGGGCATCATCCAGAACCACAGGAAGGCTGGCTGAGTGGAAATTCTACAACTAGAAGGAAAGAGAAAAGCATACCGAGACTCAGAGGAGGTGCAGTGTGGAAGTAAAATACTAAGGTACAGAGGCACATGCGGAGCAGGCTGGCGGCTGAGGGCGCGATTGTCTTTTTCAATCAGGAGGGAGTCTCAAGCTCTGAGCTCCAGTTCCGGGCGAGTCTCTGGGGACCCAGACTCGTACGGGAGAAGCAGAACTGTCTGGCATCGGTTGGAACTCGAGGGCAGCTTTCTCTCGGAGGTGCTTGCAGCAATTGCCGAGACACTGAGAAAGCGGGGCCTCTGAGGGCAGCCATAACTGCTAGCCCCGTCCTGTTGATCCCGTGGGACCTGCCCCGCCCAAGCCCTGCACAGAGGCTTTTGCTGGATAGCCTCAGGCAGAGGCTAGATTAGCACCTCCCTAGAGAACCAGGAGCCAGTGTGCCCAGTGGTCAGAGTGGGACCATCCAGTGTGCAGCTCCTCGGATCCATAAAAGACACACTCAGGGGGCAGACTCAGTGAGCATCAAAGCCCCAATGAAGCAAGTCTTGCCCCGGAGGGGTGTCTCCAGCACAGAAGTTCTCCCACTGCAGACACAGCTGATTCTCACAGCCAATTGGCCAGGAGGTCAATCCCTCTCAGTGTGACTTACAACAATCAAGGCTTAACTACAACAAGACTGTGCACAAAGACCACAAGGGGGTGCACCAAGAGTGTCCTCCTCAGGTAATTGGGGAAGCTGAACCACTGGGCCCTAGAAGACACTTAGCACAGAAAACCACTTTATCAACACAGGGAAGCATAAAAAATGCAGAGACAAAGAAAAAGGACACAAATGACAGAAATGGAGGAAAGCAAACTGCTGGCTATAGAGTTCAAAACC
>NW_005871358.1:1161356-1182059 GCF_000147115.1 Myotis lucifugus
TTAAGAAGAGGAAGAAGAAGAATAAGGTAAAGATACAAATTATGAACAACAATACACATCTATCAACAAGTGAATCTAAAATCAAGTGAATAAATAATCTGATGAACAAAATGAACTGGTGATTATAATAGAATCAGGGGCATAGAAAGGGAATGGACTGACTGTTCTTGGGGGGGGGGAAGGGGTGTGGGGGGTGCGGGAAGAGATTGGACAATAATCGTGCACCTATGGATGAGGACAGTGGGTGGGGAGTGAGGGTGGAGGGTGGGGCGGGAACTGGGAGGAGGGGAGTTATGGGGGGAAAAAAGAGGAACAAATGTAATAATCTGAACAATAAAGATTTAATTATAAAAAAATAAAATAAATGTAAAACAGTATGTAAATAAAAGTATGAATATCATGTTACCTAGCAACGTGGCCAGAGGAATCATGGTCTTGGAGTGTTGTTCACACTTCTGGAGGCTTCTATGAGATCTGGCCACTTGGCTATTATCCTTTTCATGTGGGTGCCACATTTATTTGTCAATGCCCCATTACCTGAAGTTACCTGAGCAAGTTTCTGGTTTTGGTGAACCAGAGAAGTAACCAGATCAACTGGACAGGAGAGGAGGCACACATGGCTACTGACTCACCTGTACTCACTGGATCCCCTGGTACCTCTGAACTTTGTCATCACCAAATCTTCCTTTCTGAAGCCCCTGATAGCCCCTGTCCTGAAAACCCCCCATGGTGGCAGAATTCTAGCTTGGCAATCATAACCCCACCAGCATGTGTACATATAGACGCCTCAAGGTTTTCAGTCTAATGCCATCTAGGTGCTCCTTTGAAGGCATTTTGCAGGTCCACAATCAACTAACTTAAAGAGAGGGATTTATCATGTGTGGGCCAGATCTAATCAAATGAGCCCTTACCTGATTCAAAGTTTGAGGGTGCTTTAATGTGAGGGCAATTCTCCTGCTGGCTTCCAGTGAGCAATACTGATACCCTGTGAGTGGTCTTGGGAGGGGTACACGAGAAAGAATGCAGGGAGCCCCTAGGACAGTGATGACACGCGTGTCAGAGGTGACACGTGAACTCATTTTTTTGGTTGATTTTTCTTTCTTAAATGGCATTTAAATATATAAGATAAATATCAAAAATATAAATCTTTGTTTTACTATGGTTGCAAATAACAAAAAATTTCTATATGTGACACGGCACCAGAGTTAAGTTAGGGTTTTTCAAAATGCTGACACACCGAGCTCAAAAGGTTCGCCATCACTGCCCGAGAGCTGAGTGTGCTCCTCTACTGCCAGCAGGTAAGAAAGTGAGAAATCAGTCCTACAAGTTCAAGGAACTGAATTCTGCCAGCAACCAGGGAGCTTGGAGAACTGCACAACTCAGATGAGATGACAGGCTTGGCTGACATGATCATTTTAGTCTTTGTGAGACCCTGAGTAGACAACCCAGGTATGCTGTGCCAGATTGCTGACCTGAGGATTCTGCAGGATAATGAATCCATGTGTGTCTTTTTAAAGACACTACATTTGTGGGAATTTATTACATAGCAATGGATATTAAATTCATCCCCTTTTAGGGCTCTCACCTGCACATCATAGTGGGCCATGAGGACGGCAAAGCTGCTGAGGTGGCTGCATTGGCAGGTGGTGCTGGTGTCTCTAGTGCACACCCTCCAGCAGCCTTTGGTGGACCAATGACCACTTCCATTCTGGCCAGGCTCCCAGAAGACACAGAACACCTTCTGCTTTGGCCTCGGGGTCACTGACTGTAGGAACAGGGCAAAGTGTGAGCTGATGTTTCTGGTGCTCAGAAATGCTGGCCCAAATCCTGCTTGTGATCGGCTTCCCTGGGGAGATGATGTACCCATGGGAGAGCCCCCGGAACCTGAAGTCTATTCCCAGAAATCAGGCTCATTTTGTATCTATAGCCCCATCCCACCAGGACTCACATGCTTGAAGATGAAGGTGACTGGGGAGCTTAGGTTCTGGGTGTTATTATTGCTCACAAAGACGGAGATGACATCTGAGAGCAGGACAGGGGAGACTTCCTCCAGCAGGCCCTTGTGTGTCTCATTCAGAACTGACTGCTCCTCAGTTTCTAGAACTAGGGGGGCTTTAGCCATAAACTTGCCCATTACTGGTGTGGAGAAAAGGCCCACTGTAGACGGACCTGTAGGAAAAGACCATGGTTGACATCTTGGGGTGTCCACAGGACCCCTTCCTCAGGTAGACTCTTTTCTTGTGGCCCCCACCATAGCCTACACTTTCCTTTAAACTTTAATTCTCCATTTGTCCCACCCTTGGGTATCTTGTCCCGCTGTGAAACCTCAGTGAACTTCTCCCCATCTCAGCCTTACCTGAGTCACCAGATTCCTGTACTGTATCCCAGTCCAGCACCATCTTCGCCTGATTAACACTCAAGGTGACATTCCTGTCTCCTTGCTTCTTTATCTTCAGAGACAGTTCTATGAATTGTGGGAGTTACATTGTGGGGTTGTTAGATTAGTAATTGAACCTGCAATGGTTGCTATAATACCCTGTTATATATAATTAATATATTATATATATAAATGTATTATATATTTATATATTACATAATATATATTATCTATATATATGAAAGTCTAAGCTACTGGACAACCAGATGAACAAATGACTGGTTGATTGGTCACTATGATGTGCACTGACAACCAGGGGGCAGATGCTCAATGCAGGTCAGTGCGCTCCCACATAGAGTGACAACTCAGCTGACTGACGGGCAGCAGACACAGTGCTCACTGCTGTGGTGGTGTGAGCCTCTCCTGATTGGGACTGCCTGATTGGAACTGACTGGGCGCGAGCCCGCGGCCGGTACAGTGGGGCTGGGATGAGCAGGAGCCGCAGGCAGGAGCGGCAGGCAGTGTTGGACTGCCGGTTTCAGCCCAATCCCTGCAGGCCACACTGAGGGACCCCACCTGTGCACAAATCTGTGCACCAGACCTCTGGTTTATATATAATGGTATTATTTAGTAAACATGATAATACTATAACACATAATATTTGGTGTACATAATAATGGCATATATATCATGTGGATTTACAAAGGATTATAAGAGAATATTATGAACAATTATTCAATAAGTTAGATAACCTGGATGAAATGAAGAAATTCCTAGAGACATACAAACTACCCAAATGTAATTAATAAGATATAGAAAATTGGAACATACCTATAACAGGTAAATAGATTGAACCATTAATTAAAAACTTCCCCAAATAAAAAGCCTATAACTTATGGTTTCATTGGTAAAGTCTACCAGCCATTTATGGAAAAATTCACCCAAATTCTTTGTAAAATTTCCCATAAAATAGAAGAGGAAGGAAGATTATGTAAATAATTCTATGAGGCCACCATCATCCTGAAAACAAAATCAGATAAAGACATCACAAGAAAATAAAACTGCAGACCAATATCTAATATACATACATGCAAAATTATTCAACAAAGTATTAGGAATAATCCTATATAATAAAAGGCTAATATGCAAATCGACCAAACTGCAGAACAACTGAGGCACAGCCACGGTTGTGTGACAAATGCATTCTAGACAGAGAAACAAGCCACAGGGCCTGGTTGCCTCCACTCACCCTTGCAGAGCTCTCCTTTCATTCTCCCAGAGCTAGCAGCAGGCCCCAGAAAAAGCTGTAGCAGTGAGTGCTGGGTTGCAAAGCACATTATTTGCAAACCCAAGAATCGGTACTATGGAAACACTTTCTACATGAGCCACAGGCACCCTCTTCAACTAATCCCAGGTCGAGTGGAGACACAGAGTGGACGCCGCAGAGGCCTGCCAGTCACCATGACTGGGAGGGCAAAGCCACAAAGGAAGTGATCAACTTCCTCCAGCTCATCCCACCCCCACACACACAGTGTACTGCTGGCAGTGTCTGGATACAGGGGCAGCACTGGGATTTCATCCCATCGTTTGCCACCTTTCCCCCCCTTTCCTCCCCCCTCCGTGGGGTTGTTCTCCTAAGACCTAGGCATGTAAACTAGGAAGGCTTCTCCCACCTTCTCAGGGAGCACAGGCAATTTCCCGCCACCCCTCAGAGATCTGAAAAACCAGAGCAATTCAGGAGAACGAAAAAACTTGTGATTCAGCACCACCTATTGGAAAACGATTGAGAGAATTAAGCAAACAGAACACCTAATTACCTCAATTCCAAAAGGCCTTTTCCAAAGCACATTGTATTAAACCTGTCAAAAATTAGTGACAGGAGATTAGATGTATTAAAAAAAGATAAAAGACTGCTGTATATATGAACATTTCTTTTATGTAAACTTAATGGCAACTACATATAAAAACCCAAAACTGAGACACATAACTTAGAAGAAAGAGGAAACAGAGGGAAAAATGATGAAATACCATCAAACAAAAACAACAGACAGAAACACAAGGAAAAAACAAACAGTGGAGTCACAGAGTTACCAGAAAACAAAGGATAAAATGGCTATAGAGAGTCCTCATACACCAAGAATCACCCTAAATGTACATGAAGTGAATTCACCAATAAAAAGGCACAGAGTGGCAGATTGGATCAAAAACAAAATCCGAGTTACCTCAAAAAAGTAAAAGTGGAACTGCTTTATGACCCAGCAATTACACTTCTGGAAATTTATCTGAAGAAACCTGAAATGCTAATTTGAAAGAATATATGCACCCCCATATTCATTGCAGCATTATTTACAATAGCCAAGATTTGGAAGCAGTTCCATCAGTAGATGACTGAGGAAAAAAGTTGTGGTACATTTACAGAATAAAATACTACTCTGTCATAAAAAGGAAGAAAATGTTACCCTTTGCAACAGCATGGATGGACCTGGAGAACATTACGCTAAGTGAAACAAACCAGTCAGAGAAAAAAAATAACCATATGATTTCACTCATATGTAGCATTTAATAATCAAACTGAACTATTAAGCAAAACAGAGACTAATAGATAGAGGGCAGGCAGATAGTTCTGGTGGTGGAGGTGTTAGGAGGGTTGGAGGGATTGAGCAAAAAAGAAAAAAAAAGAGAACTCATGAGCATGGCTGACAGTGTGATGACTGTGGGGGGTGGGGTGGGTAGAAGTGGAAGAGGATATAGAGGGGATAAATGATGGAAAAAATAGAATAATATTTTAAAAAACCAACCATAGCCCCAGCTGGTTTGGCTCAGTGGATAGAGTGTCAGCCTGAGGACTGAAAGGTCTCAGGTTCGATTCTGGTCAAGGGCACATGCCTGTGTTGCCAGCTGAATCCCCAGTAGGGGGCGTGCAGGAGGCAGCCAATCAATGATTCTCCTCACTGATGTTTCTATCTCTCTCTCCCCCTCCCTTTTTCTCTGAAATCAATAAAAATATATTAAAAAATCCAATCATATGCTGCCTTCAGGAGACACATCTAATTTGCAAAGACAAAAATAAACTCAAAGTGAAAGGATGGAAAATGATTCTCTAAGCAAATGGCATCCACAGAAAAGCAGACGTAGCCAATGCTTATATCAGACAAAATAGATTCCAGGATAAAAAAGTAATAAGGGTCCAGCTGTGGTGGCTCAGTGGTTGAATGTTGACCTATGAACCAGGAGTTCATGGTTTGATTCCCGGTCAGGGCATATACCCGGGTTGGGCATTGTGGGGTGTGCAGGAGGCAGCTGAGCAATGATTCTCTCTCACCATTGATGTTTCTCTCTCTCTTCCTCTCCTTTCCTTCTGAAATCAATCAATATACTATATGTATATAGTATATTGATTGATTTCAATATACTATATTGATTTCAATATATATATTGATTTCAATATAATATAGCCCGGATCCGAGGCTGACTTGAAGTCTCTGCCGAAATCATATATATATATATACTAGTAAAGTGATAGATACAAAATAATCATGGGAATGTAAAGTACAGCATAGAGAATATAGTCATATTATATTAATTATAATTATATATGGTTCCCAGTGTGTACTAGACTTCTTAGGGGATCACTTCATAAATTATATTCATCTAACCACTATGCTGTACACCTAAACTAATAAAAATATTAAATGTCCATTGTAATTGAAAAGTTAAAAAGGTAATAAATGAATAAAATTTATGTTTACACTAAAAAGAAAGAACCAGTATGGTTCTTATTATGACCGGCCAGATTATTATGACCACCCCATCAGTACTTCATTGACACTTCCAAAAATACTGAATATTGAAAACTTCCTAAGCAAATACTCTCAAGGTTTTATTATTATTATTATTTGCATAACTAATTCACTACTTTGTACTAATGGGGTGGTCATAATAATCTGGCCGGTCATAATAATCTGGCCACTCAATGTATGTCCCCATGACTTATTTATATTATAAGTAGAAGTTTGTACCTTTTGACTCCCTTCACCCATTTCAACCACCCTTCATCCCCTGCCTCTGGCAACTACCAATCTCTTCTCTGTATCTATGAGTTTGTTTTTTAGATTTTACATATAAGTGATAGCATTCAGTATTTGTTTGTCTGTCTGACTTATTAAAATTTATTCATTTCTTTTTAAGCTTTTACATTAATTTTTTATTTTTAAATTTCTTTATTGATTAAGGTATTACATAAGTGTCCTTATCCCCCCATTTAATTTGCTTATGAGTGGTCACTCAGCTCCAGTGAGGTGGGCGAGGAATGAGGTACAGAATGGACAGAGCTGAGCCTGGGGGCAGACCCAGGTACTTACCTGTGCCTCCAGGTGCATTAAAGGTCAGTGACCCATTGGGTGGGGCCTTGCTCAGCTTTTTGAAGATGACATGTTCCATTCTGTGGAGCAGGGTAGTGGCCACAGAGTTCTGCTCTGAGTGGGACAAGGTCTCCAGGTCCCCAGGGTTCTCCAGCAGGTCATCCACCCCCTGGATGAGGTCCTGGGGGTGTGGACACAGAGCCATTGGCCCATGCACTAGAGGGGCTACAGGAAGACTTTGCCCACTCAGCTCCAGTAAACAGATTCTAGATACTGTGTATTTGGGGATAAAGGAGGTACCAGATTGCCCCTCCAATCCAGCCATTTAGAGGTCAGTCCTGTTCCTGAATGCCAAGGGTGACGTAAACTGAATGGGCAGGAACAGCAAGAAAGGTGTTAGTCGGTGTATGAGGATCTAACAGTGAGTACAAGTACCTGCATGTCTGCTTTCCCCACCCGCCCTGGGAGAAGTGGGGACTCAGAGCAGGGCAGCATTGTGTCTCTTCCCAAAACACGACTTCCCCAGTCCTCTATGGGATGCCTCCACCTGCCTTCCCCAGGTCCTGTCCTTACCTGGATCTTGTCGGGATCTGAGGCTGACTTGAAGTCTCTGTCGAAATCATCAAATTTTTGTAACAAACTGGAGACCTTTGAGGAGAAGGGAGATGTGACGGTCAGAGAGCCTCACAGGTAGATGGGGAAACTTGGGGAAAATAGGTGGGTGCTGCAGGTGGCACGGAGGTATTTCCTGCCTCTTTGTCCCTGCGGGAGTCACTCACCTTGCTGTTGTTGATTCCAGGGTGTTTAGTCCCGGTGCCGGTGCCAGTGCCAGTCCCGGTGCCGGTGCCGGTGCCAGTCCCGGTGCCAGTGCCAGTCCTGGTGCCGGTGCCAGTGCCAGTCCCGGTGCCGGTGCCAGTCCTGGTGCCGGTGCCGGTGCCGGTGCCGGTGCTGGTGCTGGAGGAGATCCCTGGTGCAGACAGAAAGGCAGTTCATTAGGTGTATGCGAGTGTGTGTGTGTGTGTGTGTGTGTGTGTGTGTGTGTGTGTGTGTGTGTTGAGGTTGAGGCTTGGGGCCCAGGTCAGGTACCTTCCCAGACTGTCATTTGGTAATTTATGGACCCTGGTTTGGGAATAGAAGCACCTGGAGGTTCCACTGTCCCCCCTTCCCTTAGTGGCCACTTTTTCCTAGTCACATGGAAGCCTCATTGCATAATAATGTGGTGGCTTAGATGCTCTTTTGTCCAAATGTGGATGGAATCAGCCTGAGTCTTACCTGTCTGCTACCCCAGGTCCCCTAAATTTCCCAGGAAGTTCCCAGCAACCGTGGGGGACATCACAGCTGCCTGTGTCTCAGCCTGGACATTTGGACAGAGGACAGAGAGTGCCTTCTTGGGAATCCAGGGCATGGGAAATGCTGCATTTCCTGGTCAGGACCTGACTTGCCTCCCAGTGATAGCCTTAGTTCTAACTTCCCCAGAGCAGCTCCTCACTGACTGAGTTCTCCTTGGAATCCCATTGACGCTGCCAAAGCAGTGCTCTCCCTCCACACTAACACTAAGACATCTTGATAGAGATGGACCAAGAACCACGCTTGTGACAGAAATCCCTCCCCCGAACCTCCCCCAGCTACTCCGAATTCCCGCTCCCAAGGATGAGGCTATAGGGCAGGAGGCAGGAAGAATGAAGAAGGGTGCTGGACAGGATGGGGCCACCTAGATAGTGACACCAAGTCCAGGTTGGACACTGGGAGCTGACCTCCAGTCACTCATACCTGGGTACTTTCCTTGACTCCCAGAAGGCATTTTCTGGACTGGCAGGAAGTGTTGAGAATCCTTATCTGAGGAAGACCAGTGAAGGTGAGGGCTGGCTGGCTGGAGAGGGAGCAGGGTCTGATGGGCAAGGGGCAGCAGGTGTTTCTATCCTCTGGCCCCTTAGTATCCCACCTGGGACACAGACCTGTGTTCTTCCTTGGGTGAATTGGTGGTTCCTGATGACGCCTTCTTGGAATTTTTGTGATCACAGGGGCTCTGGTGGGAGAAGTATTCGTTCTGGAAGTCACTGGTGATGACAAAGAAGACAGATATTGCATTGGAACACATAACACTGTGAGTTCCTGAAGGAACTTAAATGTCATCACTCTCTGGAAAATAAGATATCAGGTGGGTGGGGGTGAGGGCTCCAAACATCCAGAAGTGACACTCTGAGGAGGGTTCTCAGACTTGAGGTTTGAGAGGGTGGGTGTCTAGGACAGCTTTTTAATGTTTTTGTTGTTGTTTTTTACGCCTGAGAAAGTGGGCCAAATGACCTCAAGTCTCAAAGGGCAAGAAGATGGAAGATGTGGGGTGATTTTTACCTTGACATGTGTTCTCACTTTCTTTCCAGAATTTCTTTGCTCCAGAAACAAGCTCATATCCCTGGTTGCACATGCAGTAGTAGCTTCCCTCTGTGTTCTGGCAATCTGCATGCTTTCCACAGGTCACGGTCGAGGATGGTTCACACTCATCGATGTCTGGAACACAACAGGACAAAGGGTCACTTCCCAAAGGTGTGAGGTCAGCCTAACCTTGCCATGGAGAATAGATAGAACTAGCTACTGGGTGACACTCCTGTGGCTGTGCTGGGCAGATTCAGAGGCTCCAGAGCCTGCTGACCTCTCTGGTCATCTCTGCTGCCTGGCTGGTCTGAGGGCACCTAAACTCAAACACTCTGTTGTGTCATGATGGGGATTTCAGGAGGTTTGCATCCCCTTTCCAGGCCTTGAGGGGTAAATGGAGGCACTGACTCAGCTCCAAACCCTCCCCTGTGATGCTGTTTGCATCATAGGAGGCCTGGGAGTAGCCTCCAGTCAGGCAAGTGTGGCAGTGAAGGCCACCTTTATACTGAGGTTGTGGAGGGCCTCATGGCCAGGCAGTGCCCAGGGTGACATCATCACTCACACCTAAAGATAGAGCCAGGTGTCAGGTCCCTGTCCATTGGTGGCTTCCACCTCCCATTACTCACAGTGGCCTAAGTACACCCTACACTCCTCATCTGGCACTCCCCCAGCTCACAATGTCAGGTCTTTTACAGATGCCCCAGGATGTCTCTGGGAGAATCTTGCTCTCCTTACCCCTTGGGTAGAACCCCCCTTATCAGAGGTAGAAGGGGGTGTGAAATGAAGGAGCATCAGGAAGCTGCTCATAGCTGTCATTGGAGTGTCTTCTAGCATCTGATCTCTCTCTATTCTCTAAACATGAGATGACAATGACCCAGATGCCCTTTGAATAGCTCAGAGCAGGAGTTGGACACTGTTGCCTAAAAACAATCTATGTATATAAAAACCTAAGCAACTGTTATGACTAATGACTGCTCGCCTGGTTGACCAGTCGCTATGATGACACACTGACCACAAGGGGGCAGATGCTCAGTGCTGGAGCTTCCCCCTGGTGGTCAGTGTGTTCCCACAGTCAACTTCCTGTGGCTAGCCAACCTCCTGCGTTCAAGCCTCCTCCCCCAGCACCCCCCACCCCTGCTGCCCACCTGTCCAGATCAGCCCCATTGCCAGCCAGGCTGAGGGATCCCACCCATGCATGAATTTGTGCACCAGGCATCTAGTGGTTTAATAAGAACCACATACACAAGAATGAATCAAAGTGAAGGAACAGAATATTTGGGCCCTGTACATACCAACCAGAGGACCAAAGACTTTAGAACATGCTAGGGCTCTCAGCTGGTCTCCCCCAGATCAAAGTTTCTTCTTTGAACTTGTGGGTTTTCCTTCTAAGGTTCCCATCCTAGACTGTGGGTGTCAGGACCAGGTCTGAGAAGAAGCATGAAGGATGCTTCTGCTCTCAGATAGGGGCAATGGCTGGAGATGAGTCTTGCAGGTTAAGGGTATGGGGTGGAGTCATGTGAGGGACTGAGACCCAGTTACAGTAGCAGCAGGGTCTCCATCCATGTCCACCCAGTCTAGAAATCTCCATGAGCACACTCATGCAAATGTACAAAAGATCCTTTAGGAATCCCTCAAGGGTCATGAATGGATGGAGCATTACTCAACATCTTTTTTCTTTTCCCCTAATAAAATTTACTTTTCACCCAATATTAAATAAAACATGGATACTTAGAAAACAAATAAAATGTAAAGAAAGACAACAAAGAAAGTCACCTATAAGTTCACTATACAGACTACTGGGACATTTTAGGGATTATTTTTTCTCATTGTCTCAAACACAGAGAAATATTTTAAAATTATCAATAAATAGGCATCTAATATTATTTTGAGTAGATAAAGAGAATTTCTTAGTGTAAAAATCATATAATTTCTGCCCGGCCAGTGTGGTTCAGTGGTTGAGCATCAACCCATGAACCAAGAGTTCACTGGTTTGATTCCCAGTCAGGGCACATGCCTGGGTTTCAGGCTTAATCTCAGTAAGGGGTGTGTAGGAAGAAGCCGATTGATGTCTCTCTCATCGATGCTTCTATCTTTTTCTCCCTTCCTCTCTTTTTCAAATAAAACATGTTAAAAAAAGGTACAGTTCTTTTAAAAATCATATAATTTCTTTTTTTGGCATTTGTTTACTGTGGTAAAATTAACATAACATAAATTTACCATCTTATCATTTTATTTTATTTTATTTTATTTATTTATTTTTTTGTGAAGTGCTCTGGGGACGAGCACTCTTTTTTTTTTTTTTTAAATATATTTTATTAACTTTTTACAGAGAGGAAGGGAGAGAGATAGAGAGCCAAAATCATCGATGAGAGAGAAACATTGATCAGCTGCCTCCTGCACACCTCCCACTGGGGATGTGCCTGCAACCAAGGTACATGCCCTTGACCGGAATCGAACCTAGGACCTTTCAGTCCGCAGGCCCACGCTCTATCCACTGAGCCAAACTGGTTATGGCCCATCTTATCATTTTAAGTAGCATATTTTTATTTTCTGAACTTGTATTATTGAAGAATAAAAACTCCAGTTTTAGTACTGGATCTAAGTTCTACAACCTTATTAATTGTGTGACTGGATACTTTGCTCAATCTCTTTTTCCAAATTATGATTATTTTTTTATTTATAATAGATTTTTATTGATTTCAGAGAGGGAGGGAGAGGGATAGAGAGATAGAAACATCAATGATGAGAGAGAATAATTGATTGGGCGCCTCCGGCACATCTCACACTGGGGATTGAGCCTGCAACACAGTGATGTGCTCTGCCCAGGAATCGAACCATGACCTCCTGGTTCATAGGTTGACACTCAACCACTGAGCAACACTGGCTGGGCCAAATTATGATCTTTTAAAAAACAATACTGCCATGAAATTATAAAACTCCTAGAATAAAACATAAGGGCTGAACTCCTTGACATTGGTCTTGGTAATGACTTTTTGGATTTGAAACCAAAGAAAAAATAAATAAGTGGGACTATATCAACCTAAAAAGCTTCTGTATAGCAAAGGAAACAGATTAGGATAAAGAGATAATATAAATATATTATATATATATCTATAACCACACAAACACATATAATGTCTGTAGACTCTATTACATTTTTAAAATGAAATGTATTTTACTAAACACTGCCTTTATAATTATAAAAAAAATTAAAAGGTTACCTACAATTTGGGAGAAAATGTTTGCAAATCATATATCTTACAAACAGTTAACATCCAAAATACTATATAAAGAACTCTTTTAACTCAATAGACAAAACACACAAAAGTACACCGTCAAATTTAAGAATGGGTAGTGCATCTGATAGACTAATCACGGAAACCTGATTGCCCACCTCCCTCACAGTGCCCTGCCCTAGCTCCTCTCTCTAATCCTTGACAAAATGCTTCTGTGCTGCTCTCAGTGGTGAGGGCTCTGGATGCCCTATAAGCTCCCCCAACAATCTCTGTATGCCCACCCCAAGCCCCTGTACCATCACATCTCTTGAAAGGGCTAGTGAGGATCTCTCCAGATGAAGAATGGAATCCCTGAGCACAGTGACAGGCAGTGGCGTTGACACATTTGGAGTTCAGAGGACACCACCAAGCACAGTCTTCCGGGGTAGAGGCTGTGGGTACGGAGAGCATGGTCAGAAGGCCCATGAAATGGAAGAAGTCAGCTACTAGCTTGGGATCCAAGGGCTTGTAGGAAGGGGTGAGGAGAATGAAGATGATGCCAGACAAGCAAGAGCTACCCAGATAGTGGATGCCAGAGTGGGGGAGAGAGGGAGTTATGGCTGCCACTGGACTTAGAAGAGCTCAGAAAATTCTGGACATTTAGGGAGGAAGAAATAGCTTCTCTTATTTTCAGAAGACCCTCTCTGGGCCTCTTCAGAGTAAGCCTCCTTCTCCCCTTGTTAATGAGAGGACCCGGACCCCAACAAGCACTACCCAGCTTATGTCACTAATTGACAGGTGCCCCAGGCAGACTCACCTTTAATAGTTTCTTTTGCAGCAAACATTGTCATAAAGAAATGCAAAACGAGTCCTGTGTCTGAAAGACAGAAAGATGATCAAGATAGGAAAGTGGAGCTCCAATTTCAACCCCTGTCCACATGGCCACTCCACCTGGGAGGTGGCTCTGGCCCTGCAGTCCACAGCTTTCTGGCAGCTTCTTTGAGGTTTCTATACTTGGAATCAAGGACTCTGTCTTTTCCTTCCATTTCCTGGGACTCCCCAAGGAGTCAGTCACTGATAGTCAGGGAACCTCAGGTGCTACAGGTAAGGGGACAGAACATACAACAGCTGATGACAGGGAAACATCTTAGAAACTCTAACCTTTTCCAATGGAGAGGATATATCTTAAAGGAGAAAGTCCTCAGGTTGGCTTGCTTTTTCCCATGTCCACATTCTTTGTTCTTTGGCAATGGCAGAAATGTGCTTTGAAAAGGCCCCACTCTCTCCTCCTAGTGAGTAGGTGCCAGTTCTTATTCACATGGAGGCATCTTATGGGTGAATGTTGTGGCTTCAATGCTCTGTTGTCCAGATGTGGATGGAAGTGTCCTGAGTTCTCCCTGTCTTTTAGCCCCTGTGCACTCGCTTCCCTGGCAGCTCCCAGGTTGGGTGGAGACATCATGTTTACCTGTGTCCCAGCCTGAGGATTTGGACAAAGGCCAGGGTGGGCCTTTCTGGGAGCCAAATGCCGGAGAAATGTGTTCCCTTGGCTCCCATTGATGGCCTTTGTCCTGCCTCCTCCAGGACAGCTGCTCTCTGCCTTAATTCTCCTTGGAACCGAGTGATGCTGGCAGGACAGAGTTCTCCTTTCCATGCTAACTCTGAGACTCAAGCTGTCCCAAGACCCACTCATGAACCTGACTCTTCAAGGGGCTTGGAGGAAGGGGTGAAGAGAATGAAGATGATGCCAGACAAGCAAGAGCCACCCAGACAGTGGATGCCAAGCTATGGTAGACAATGGGGGTTGATGTCCAGCCATGCAGGCTTGGGGTGGTGAAGGTGCCTCTTATGATCCCCACAAAGGCATCCCCTGAACTGACAGGAAGTGGTGAGAATTCACTTCTGAGTAAGGCCAGTAGTAGGTAAGGGCTGGGTGGCTGAAGAAGGGAGCAGATGCTGACAGGCGAGGGGTGGCAGCTGTTTCTGTTATCTGGCTTCTTGGTTTCCACCAGGGACACAGACCTATAGGTCCTATTGAGGGGAGACTCACCCTCCATCATCTGTGCCCCAGTGGTCTGGGCCCCCATGTGGCTTGAGTTGACCTCTATCAGAGAGGGTCAGGCCTGAGGCAATGGTGTCCAATTACATCCTCTCTTTCAATCTTATCCAGATAGGAGCCTCTTCCATTTATCCAACTTTCTGGGTATGTGTGGGGTGGTCTATGTCACCCTGCCCACATCCAACACAACATCCTCCTGGATCCTATTCATCTGAGTTGCCCACAGGCCCATGAACTGAACTTATTGGATTGGATCAGGGTGGAGCCTTGCTTGGGAAAATAGATGTGGCTGAGTGGCTGAGAAGTGGGGTCAGGGTGCAAGTAGGGGTTTCACCAGGTGTGGTTGTTGGCCAGGGCCGGGCCAGCTGGGCCACATGGGCCAACCCTTGACTCTTCTCACATGTCTGAAAAGGGTTCTTCAAGGCCTGAGGGATATGAAATTGCTCCTGGGGTGGTCAAACCTATGTGGACTCTAGTGAGGGAAGATCTCATCCTGGCAATTACTGATGAAGAAGAAAAGGATGGATATTGCACTGGAATGCAGTACTCTGTGAGCTCTTGAAGTATCTTGAATGGCATCCCTTTCTTTGTTTTATGAAACTAAGATGTGAACTAGTAAGAGGATGTTCCAAAATTGCATAAGTGGCACTTGGTGGGGGCATTCAGAGCCTTGGGGTTCTGAGAGGGTGGGAGACCTGGTAAGTGCCCAAGCTACCATCTGATGAGCTAGAGAAAGGATTGAGAATTCCAAACCTAAAGAATGAGAAGGTGGAAGACATGGGATTTTTCTTACCATCACAGGGTTTATCAGGATCAATGCCGAACATTGCCTCAGAAGCAGGCCTGTAGCCTTTGTGGCAACTGCAGTAGGACTCCGTGAAGTTTTGGCAGTCTAAATATACTCCACAGGACACTCTTGAGTTTGGTCCACAGTCCTTGATGTCTGGAACACAATAGGACAAAATGTCACCTCTCAAAGGCAAAAGTTCTCACTGGGCAGAGACCCTGCCCTCCAGTCTGACCCTGTCATGGGGGCTGGACAGAACACAGGTCCAGGGTTGCACTCCAGGATGGAGCTGGGCAGAATCAGTGCCTACTGACTCCTCTGCCCATCTTTACTTTCTGAGGCACCTGCAATCAGACACTCTGCTGTGTCATGATGGGGTTGAAAGGAGGTCTGCATCCCTCTTCAGGCCTTGAGGGGTAGATGGGGACACTGATTTAGGCTCCAAACCCTCCTTTGTGATGCTATTTGCATCATTGCGACTTGGGGGTGGCCTCCAGTTAGGGTGACAGTGGATTTGATGGCCATCCTCAATGCTGAGGTTGTGGAGGGAGTCATGGATGGGGACTGTACAGGGTGACATGGCACTCATCACACACCTGGAGATAGAACCAGGTGTCAGCCCCTGCCCATTGACAGCTTCCACTTCTCTTTAATCACAGTGGGCCAAGTACACCCCACCCTCCTTGATAAGTCTTCTTATCTCCTTCCTGGGTAAGATCCCCTGTCATCAGAGGCAGTAGGGGAAGAAGCAGCATGAAGGTGCTCACAGCTGTCATGGGGGTGTTCTCTGGCATCTTATCCCTCCATGTTCTCTAAATCTGAGAGAAAGATGCCCATGAGCCAGGTCTCATTTGAGTAGCTCAGGGATTCATTGAGCAGTGACTGGACACCACTAGGTAACAACAGCAATTTAATAAGAACCAAATGAATAAAAATGTAGGGACAGAAAGTTTGATCCTGTACATTCCAATCAAGGGACCAAAGACTTTAGGGCCTGAAAGCACTCATTGGGATCATGATGAGTCAATTAGTCTCCTCCCAGGTCAGAGTCTTTTCTAAATTCATGAATTTCCCTTTTAAGGCTTAGGCTGTGGAGTCAGACCAGGACAGGAGAGGAACTGGGAGGGACCCACATCTGTGGCATTCATGTTTAGCCCCCACCTGGGCAATGGGTCTTTTCTTTTCAGATGATAGCGATGGCTGGAGACCTGCCATCAAGTGTGATGACATGGGGTGGAGTAGAGTTGAGGAAAAGTGGGAATAAGGTGTGGAATGGAAATACATGACAGTGGGAAATTCCTCAACCTGAAAAGTGCCCTCAAGAAGGGAGCTGGGATCCAGGTACCTCAGTAGCATCTTCTCTCCATGTCCACCCAGTCTACAATTTCCCATGAGACACACACATGTAAATGCACAAAGAAACCGTTAGGGATACCACTAGTGTCATGAATGGGCTGGGTACTAGTGACAACAACATCTTTTTCTTTTCCTGATAAAATTTACTTTTCCACAAATATTAAATAACATTTGGGTACTGAGAAAACACAGAAAATCAAATAATGACAAAAATAATCACCCATAAGTCCCCAGGCCTGCAGGGGAGGGCAGTTTGGGGTGATCAGACCTGCAGGGGAGGGAGTTGGGGGCAATCAGGGTAGCAGTTAGGCATTGATCAGGCTGGCAGGGGAGTGGTTAGGGGGCAACAGGCAGGCAGGCAGGCGAGCAGTTGGGAGCCAGCAGTCCCGGATTGTGAGAGGGATGTCCACAGGGATCGGGCCTAAACTGGCAGTTGGACATCCCCCGAGGGGTCCCAGATTGGAGAGGGTGCAGGCAGGGCTGAGGGACATCCCCCTCCTCAGTGCACAAATTTCGTGTACCAGGCCTCTAATGAAAATAATAATTACAGTAACAGCAGTAACAATGGTAATAGCTCACATTTGTTGACAATTTCTCTGCACTCATCTTAAAATTTTTTTTCATGCAGGTAACTATGAAGTCTTACACCATCCATGTGGGGTAGGTACAATAATTATCCCCAATATACAGACAAGGAAACTGAGGAAGAGGAGAAATAATTTCCTGAAGGTCAGAGAGCCACTTAGTGGCAAAGCTAGAGTTAGAGCCCACACAGCCCAGATCCATTGTGTAAGCTCTAAACAGCCTTCCTACTAATTACAAAAACCTAACTGCCCACTTCCCTCAAACTACCCTGCCCTGTCTCCTCTCTCTAATCCTTGACAAAATGCTTGTGCTGCTCTGGATGCACCACAATCTACCCCAATAATCTCTTTATGTCCCTCCACCCCTTTCCCCAAAACCTCTGTACCATCGCAACTCTTCAAGTGGCCGCTGGTGAAGACACTACTTGATGCAGCACTGAATCCCGGTGCACAGTGACAGGAGTAGGCATTGACACATGGAGGGTTCGGAGGGCACCATCGAATACAGGCTGTGGGGTGGAACAGTGAGGATGGAGGCCATGGTCAGAAGGCTCAAGGAATGGATAAAGCCATGGACAACTGTGAGTTCAAGACTAGAGGAGGGGAGATAAGGGAGGGATGGCTGCTATTGGAAGAGGAATAGACAAAAAAAATCTGGGCATTTAGGGAGGTAAAACAGCTTTTCTTATCTCCAAGAGACCATCTCTGAGCCTCACTTGCAGAATAAGCCTCCTTCCCTCCCAACTGGTGAGAGGACCCAGACCATAGCCTGCACCCCCCAGCTTAATATCACTAATGGGCATCTGTGTGGGCAGACTTACCCCTATCCTTCTGGGCTGCAGAAACCAATGGCAACAACAGCAGCACTGACAGTCCTGGCACAGAAAAACATGAAGAGAAGACAAAGAAAAGAGAGTCAATCTCCAATTTCAAAACCTGGCTGCATGGCCATTGCTTCCTTTGGAGGTGGTTCTTGACCTGCAGCCCATGGCCTTCCAGCAGGTTCTTCGTGTACTTGACTGGGAATTGAGGACTCAATCTTTCTCCTTCTCCTCCTGGAACGACCTGAGAAATCAGTCACCAACAGATACAGTCCTCATGGATCCTCAGGTGCCACAGGTAAGGGCACAGAACATACATGACGGATGCTGATAGGGACACAGCTTAGAAACCCCAACCTGTTCCCAATGGAGGGGAAGATCTTAAGATCCCTTTGCCCCACGGGTGAGGTTGAATCGGCCCAGTGAGGTCGGGACGGCCCCGGTGAGGGTGAAACGGCCCCGGTGAGGTAGGGATGGCCCCAGTGAGGACGAATCCGCCCCCGATTGAGGTCGATGACGGCCCCGGTGAGGTTGAAACGGCCCCGGTGAGGTTGGGACGGCCCTGGTGAGGTTGAAACTGCTCCGGTGAGGTTGAAGCGGCCCCGGTGAGGTAGGGTCGGCCCCGGTGACTGCTCCAGTGAGGTTGGGACAGATAATGGGGACCAGTATAGACTGATGAACGGGGGTAGATGCAGAGGCAGAGCAATTGAACAGACTGTCAAACTACAGTGGGAAGCCTGGGGAGGGTTTGGGGGGGATTAAGAGATCAACCGAAGGACTTATATGCATGCATATAAGATTAACCAATGGACACAAGACACTGGGGGGGGGGAGGGGCTGAGGGAATGTCAAGGGGGGGGAAAAAGGAGACATATGTAATACTCTTTGTAATACTTTAAGAAATAAAAATTATAATAATAATAATAAAAAAGATCCCTTTGCCCAGATCCAGTTTCTTGTTCTCTGGCAATGGTAGAAATCTGAGGATTTCTCTTCCAGGATCATTTCCCCTGTTAAATGTACATTTTCTGGGTATACAAAAGGAGCTGGGCATTAGAATTAGACTCCCAAAGTGTGAGCCCTAGCTCACAGTGTCAGCAGGGGTAAGAACCCTGGAATGGAGAGATGGGGGCTAATGAGAGGTGAGGAGTGAGAACGAAGGCAGCTGCAGGTAGAGTCACTATCTCCTGGTTAAGTGGCCTCTCCAGGTATAGCACCCATGACTTCTTTGGTTCCTTCCACATGAGCTCCTGGCCCTCAGACAGCACCGAGGGCACAGCCTTTGCCCTTTTTCTTCCAGTTCGGCCCTAAGGAATTAGTCACTGAACAGGCTTTGTGATCTGAAAACAACTACAGGTGCACAGGAATGAAACCTACCCTCCAGGCAATAACTGGATCACATATGTAGAGTCCATCCTTTCATCCATATGAGCCAGTGAACCCTATGCAAATTCAGCTCTGTGTGCCTTTACAAGAAGTTTCTAAAATGTGTCCATTCTTAAAAAACGTCATGTACCACAAATCAGATAATGATAAAATTTGGCTATGTTTCATAAAAATCAGGAAGCAAATTACAACCACTGGGGAAAACCTAATGGAAACACCGAACTCACTAGGTAACAGTTGCTTTCCTAAGCATTGAAAGAAATAAAGACTAACCAGACTTTGACTGACCTCATTAATATTGATTTTTACTAATTCACTATCCTTTAAATCATTCCATGATACACACACAAAGATAATGTATTTCTTAGCATAATAGAGTTTTCAGATAGTTTGATTATTTAACCTTCTGAAAAAAAAGATGATATGTGATAGTTAATCTTATGTATCAATTTGGTTAGACTACAGTACCCAGACATCTAGTCAACATTAGTTTACTAGAGGCCTGGGGCACGGAATTTGTGCACAGGTGGGGTCCCTAGGCCTGGCCATCGAACAGGGCCAATTGGAGCCAGGCCAGAGAGGAGGCAATGGTTGCCAGGCTGGGCACGGAAGGCACGGATACCAGATGCTGATTCGGCCATCATCAGTGTCCCTCCCCCGCGTGGTTCCCCAGCTCCCTCCCTCCTCCTCCCTCACTGCTGCTACCGCGGCAGTTAGGTGGCAGGTTGATTGGGGCCTGCCAGCTGGGGGGAGGGACAGGGCATGGGAGGTTGGCCGCTGGCTCCGAGGAGGGAGCCGGCCCTCAGCCCCCCTAGGAAAGGGGCAGTGTCTGCTGCCACCCACCCCTGGTTCCCAGTCCCAGCCTGGGGGCTGGCCGCAATCAGGTGATCAGGGCCTACCGGCCAGGAGGAGGAATTGGTGGAAGTTGGCCAGCCTTGGGAGGTTGGCTGTGGGAGCACACTGACCACCAGGGGGCAGCTCCTGCATTGAGTGTCTGTCCCCTGGTGGCCAGTGCGTGTCATAGTGACCAGTCATTCTGGTCGTTCTGGTAGCTTAAGCTTTTATATACAGTATATAAAGACTAGAGGCTCAGTGCACAAAATTCGTGCTGAGGGGGGGGTCCCCTCAGCTCAGCCTGCATCCTTTCCAATCCGGGACCCCTTGGGGGATGTCCGACTGCTGGGAATCAGGCCTAAACCAGCAGTCGGACATCCCTTTCACAATCCCGGACTGCTGGCTCCTAATCGCTTACCTGCCAGCCTCCTTGGTTGCCCCTAACTGCCGGCCTCCTTGGTCACCCCTCATGGCCCCACCACTGGCCTGGTCATCCCATGCAGACTGCTTGTTCAGTCGTTTGGTAGTCCCTCACTAACCACCCTGCCGACCT
>NW_005871358.1:1182363-1194679 GCF_000147115.1 Myotis lucifugus
CATACAAGATCATAAGTTGATCTTTTCCCACTCACCCACACTCCCTTGCTTTCCTTCTTAGGGTTGACAGTCTGTTCTGTGCTTCTATGAGTTTGGATCTATTTTAGATGAGATTAACATTTAAGTCAGTAGACTGTGAGTAAATCAGATTGCCCTCCATAATCTGGGTGGACCACATCCATTCAGTTAAAGACCTTAAGAGAAAAAAGACCGACTTCCTCTTCTGTGGAAGAGGGAATTCTTCCAAACTGTCTTTTTAAATTTTATTTTATTTTTAGCGAGAGTGGAAGAGAGAGGGAAAGACAGAGAGAAACACATTGATTGGTTGCCTCCTGTATGCTCCCTGACCAGGGCTCACGCCGGGGAGGAGCCTGCAACCAAGATACGTGCCCTTGACCAAAATCAAACTGTGACCCTTTGCTCCGAAGGCTGATGCTCTATCCACTGAGCCAAACTGGCTAGTGCCTAAACTGCCTTTAGACTTGGACTTCAGATGCAACATCAATTCTTCCCTGGGTTTTCAGCCTACTGGCCTGCCCTGTGGATTTTGAAGTTTCCAGCCTCCACTAATCTCATGAGCTCATGCCTTATAATAATTCGTTCCTCTCCCCCCTTTCTGCCTTTCTCTCTCTCTCTCTCACTTGTTCTCTCCCTCCTGCCCTCTCTTCTTCTCTCCTCCCCTCTCTCCTTCCCTCTCTCCCTCCTCTTCCCCCTCTCGGCTTTCCTCCCTCCTATTGATTCTGCTTCTCTGAAGAAACTGGACTAAAACTAGTGGTTAATGAAAAATGTCTGTTAAGTCCTTGAGTATGCCCTAGGAATAAGTTTCACTAACTTTCTCCTTTGAGATTTAATATAAATGAGTTAATGTCCTTAAATTTTCTTCCATTTGTACCTTATAGAGATACTGGGAAAACAAGTCAGGTATCAAGCAAAAACAGATAATATTTTCAAACTGGGTAGAGAGTTCCCAGATAGCTTTAATTGTTTATGGTCATTGTTATAATTTTACTTACCTGGCAGCACTCTTAGACATCTGTTTCTCATGGTGCAGATGCAAGTCCAGCCACTGAGGATTCCTGATCTCGGTCTGTGGGTGTTAAAAAACCCTTTCTATTTGAAGTATATATTGTGTTCTAGAGGAAGTGACTTAAGAAACTGTTGATCTGAATTTTTTCTTTCCCATAATCTGCCCAATAATTAACTTCTCAGGAACTCCAGTTCTTCTTTTTAAAAATTTACACAGTATTTTAAGTCTGTACAGGAAGCCTCTTTGAGGGTGATTTTTTAATATTTTTTACAGAGGAAAATGTGATACTGTGCATTCAAAGACCTCCCCAAATGAAGAATCACTCTACTAGTCTTTTTGCCCCTATAGGACCTTAGGTCAGAGTGAACAGAATATCTCTTTATTATCTATTAATAGATATTTTATTGAGGTATAATTGACCTACATAATATACTTCCAGATGTACAACATCATAATTCAATAACTGTATACACTGGGAAATGATCATCAGAATGTCTAGTTATCATTCATCACCATGTATAATTATAATTTTTTGGTGAAAAGAACTTTTAAGTTCTACTTTTTAGCAACTTTTAAATATGCAATACTTTATTACTGACTGTAGTCACAATGCTGTACATTACATGCCCTGGCTTATTTATTTTGTAACTGGAAGTTTACATCTTTTTACTCCATTTAACTATTCCCCCCCTTCACCCCCCAACTCTGGCAGTAACTGATCTGTGCTCTGTATCTATGAACTATTTTTTAAAATTTTTATTTCCCATATAAGTGAGATCACATGATATTTGACTTTCTCTGTCTGATTTATTTTTCTAGGCATAGTGACCCTCCATCTCCATCCATGTTGTCATCAATAGCAACACTTCATTCTTTTTTTTAATGGCGAAATCAGACAGTCAAACCTCAGAGGGAAGGTAGGCGAGGGTTGGAGTAAGGGGGAGAGATCAACCAAAGGACTTATATGCAAGCATATAGGCCTAACCAATGGACACAGACAACAGGCGGGTGAGGGCATGAGTGGGGTAAATGGGGGTTAACATGGGGATAAGGACACATATGTAATTACTTAATCAATAAAAAAATTAAAAAAATTCTCATTCATGAATAGGCAATTAGACTGTTTCCATATCTTGGCTGTTGTAAATAATATTGCAATTAACATTAGGATATATATTTCTTTTTGAGTTCGTATTTTCTTCGGAAAAATACCCAGAGATTAAATTGCTAGTTCATATGGTAATTTTATTGTAATTTTTTAAGGGACCTTCAAAAGTTACTGTCTTGTTGCTATTTTAAAATACATATAGGTTCACAGGAAGTTGGAGAAACAATGCTGAGGTTCTGTGTACCCTTCACCCAGGTTCTTGGAAAGATGACACTTTTATGTAATGATAGTCATATACTTAAGCCAAGAAATTGGGATTGGTACAATGTGTGTGTATAGTTCTGTGACATTTTATCACATGTGTAGATTCCTATAACTGCCACTGCAATCAAGATACATAAAGACTCAATCACCACAAAGATCTCCTCCATGTTACCCAACACCCCTAACCCTACCTGGTCTAAAACTAGGTATTTTTCATTCTTTAACAATACTCAATACAGTATTAGATTCATACTTATTGATACAAGAAAATACTCCTGATATATTTTATAAATAAGAAAAACATACCCCCTCTCACATTTCCTGTAGTCTGTGTGATGGAATTATATTAATTTCTCTGTTTACACTTTTTATCCTTTATTTTATCTATGTGTCCATGTCTGTTAGTTGTCCAGAGCTGCTATAACAACATAAAACAGACTGGACAACTTAAACAATAGATATTTATTTTCTCACAGTTCTGGAGGCTAAATGTACAAGATGTAGGTGATGGCAGGATCTCTGGTGTCTCTTTTTCTCCTTTAAGAACATCAATTCTATGGGATTAGGACCTCATTTACCTTTACTCCTAAAAGACCATATCTCCATATATGATATGGTCACAGAGGGTTAGGGTTTCAACATATAAATTTTATGGGGGCACAATTTATTCTAAAATAACATATGCTATTTAACATTGATAAAAATTAAGAAAAGGGTAAATTTTATAAAAAAAGTATTGATTTCCATTTAATTCCTGAAGAATATTTTTTCTGGATATAGAATTTAGTTTTCAGAAATTTGATTTTGATGTACCTTGGCCTAGATTGCTTTGAGTTTATGCTGTGTGAAGTTTCCTCAGCTTTTTTGAATGTATATGTTTTTGTCAAAGTTGAGAAATTTTTATCCATTTTTCCTCTGAATGATTTTTCAGTTCCATGTTCTCTATTTCCCTGTAGAATTCAATAACTGAAATATTAAATTTTGTTATAGTTCCATAGGTCCCAAAATCTCACTTCACTTTTTTTGTAATGTATTTTTTGTCTCTTGTACATATTGGGTAAGTTATATGGTTCTGTCTTTAAGTTCATTGATTAACCCCCTTTTGTCTTCATTTTGCTATTAAGTCCATTCATTAGAGTTTTCTTTTTAAAATCTTATTTTGATTGTTCAATTACAGTGGCATACAATATTACATTATTTTCAGGTGTACACCCCAGTGATTACACATTATATAACTTACTAAATAATGATCCCAATAAATCTCACACCCATATGACACCATACATAGTTGTCAATATATTTTTGACTATATTCCCTATGCTGTTCTTTGCATCCCTATGAATATTCTGTAACTACCAATTTGTATTTCTAAATCCCTTCTCCTTTTTCACCCATCCCCCAAACCCTTTCCCATCTGGTGACCATCAAAATATTCTCTGTATCTATGAGTTGGTTTCTGTTCTACTTGTTTTTTTATTTTAATTTTTAGATTTAGTTGTTGATAGATATCTATTTATTACCATTTTATTTTTCGTATTTTAGATCCTCCCTTTCTTCTCAAAGTAAACCCTTTAACATTTCATGTATTACTTGTTTGGTGGTGATAAACTCCTTTAGTTTTTTCTTGTCTGGGAAGCTCTTTATCTCTCCAGTTCTAAATTATAGCTTTGAGTAATTTTTCATTTTGGTTTGAGAGATTTTAGGAAAGTTGAAGCATGAGGCAAGAAAGGCCAGTTGTATGGAAAAGCTCCTGGAAATGGCTTGGATTGGTTGGCAAATTGGGTGGGGCAGGGTCTCAGGGAATCACCAGGGCAGGTGAAGAGTGTGAACCACATTGATTGAGACTCAGATATGGTGCTGGCCTGCCTGCTCTGTGTGGGTGTGTGGGTGTCTCAGAAAAGGAACAATGGCTAATGCCAGCACTTCTGTTTGGGAGAAAGCTGTCCCTGCAGCTCTTGCCCTGATCCCAGGAAATTCAGTTCTTCCCTGTATTCTCTGGTTTCTTTCAAGCTGCTGCCCCAGAACTGTAGCTCAGAGGGAGTGAATCCAAGTAAGGCTGTGCATGGGCTCTTTAGAAGGAATGCCTGAAACTTCTGGAACTTCTGCCTTACACAGCCAAAATTCCTATTAGTTTCATAGCCAGAAGTTATGAGGGCTTCTATTCATGGCTAAGGAACCCTGGTCTGGGAGGGTCCTCAGCTGGGGCCTCTGCAGCCAAGATATACCTCCCATTTTTAAACCATCACTGGTGGGTGTGGGACCAGCCCATTCCATGTCTCTGCCACTCCTACCAGTCTCAATGTGGTTTTCTTCTTTAAATCCCTAGATGCTGGACTTCCATTCAGCCTGATTTCAGGCAGTTCTGAATCATGATTGTTCTGTAGTTTAGTTGTACTTTTGATGTGGTTGTGAGAGGGATTCAAGTACCACATTTACTTACACTGCCATTTTGACTGGAAGCCCAGTAGAGCTTTCACTTAAGTTATTGTGTTTTTTAGGTCTAAAAATTTCCATTTTGGTCTTCATTGTATCACCTGTTTATTTGTCAAAGATATATATATATATCTCCTATCTAATAATAGACAAAGATGGCAATCGACCATACCTTTGCTACGCCTCCCATTGGCTAATCAGCATGATATGCAAATTAACCGCCAACAAAGATGATGGCTAATTTGCATATACCGGGTGGGAGCGAAGACTGAAGACACTGTAGAAGGAAGCCAAGCAACGGAGCCAAGGTAGCGGAGATGGGCGGGAGAGAAGCTGCAGAGAAGGGCAGGGTAGCCGGCAGAGATGGGCGGGTTAGAAGCGCAGAGAAGGGTGGACTAGGAGTGGAAGATGGGAGTGAAGCCCTATTCTTTCAGGAATCTTCCTGTATATATATTTTTTTCTTTTTTTTGCTGAGATTTTCTACTTTTTCATTTGTTTCAAAAAGTTTGTTTGCTATTTCTCATTGAAACATTTTTTTATGATGGCTGCTTTAAAATACTTGTCAAATAATTCTAATTTGTGTCATCTAAAGTTGATTAGTCCTTGGTTCTTGATATCATAATGATTTTTTAAAGTTGTATATGGATATTTAAGGCATTATGTTTTAAATCTATGGATTTTAATAAAATCTTGTTTTGGAAGGCTACTCTGACATCATGGCAAGGGGGAAAAGGGCTGTCTTCTTGTTGCTGGAACTGAGGGTGAAATCCAGATTCCCCACCTGGGTCCACTGACACTCCAGTGGGGGAGGGATACCTTGTTAGTGCTGGGTGGAGTTAGAAGCTCTCCCTCACAATCTTGCTGACACCACCCTTTCTTGGGGTTATAAGGAGGCCTTGTAAAATGCTCCCCACATGGCCTCTACTGACATGACTGAGAGGAGCTCCTTACTATTGGGTGTGATGAAAGTCCCAGTTGCTTCTCTGCTACAAGCCCATTGGGGTAAGGGGGAGTGTTTCATTACGGGTGGGTAAGGGTAGAGCTCTGGACTTCTCACTTGACCTTTGCTGATGAGGATAAGGGTTTGGCCAGTTTTTCTCTGTGGTGTTTGGTTGGAGTAGGGCAGTGACTATTGAAGTACTATTTTATATTTTGCTAAGCTTTCCCTTTCTTCTTTGGTGAGGGAAAGAAGATACAATCTAGCTGCCCCTTCCAGACTGAAATCTGATTACTAATGGACTGGCCTAGCTCAGAGCTGTCCCATGGAAAAGAACCCATAACTATGTTGCCAGGGAGGACAGACACTGAAGATGCCAGCAGTCAAAGAGTTGAACGCTGTGCACTAGGTCCAGGATTACTGGTACACCCTGTTCATGGTAGAGTTTTAGATCACCATGGACAGGAGTATCTTTGAACACCAGTCTCGCTTGATGATGTCTCATGTCTGTGCTAACATTAATAGTAAACTGAGCAAATATCCTTCCCATTACAACTGTAATAAAAATAAAATTGAGAGTACTGTCACCATAAACTTTTATTTTGGTACAGTTTTTCAATTATTTACTGTATGAGTTTTGCTTTAGTCTTGCCTAGGATATTATCCTCCATTTTTTCTAAAATTTTAACAAATATAGACTATCATTAAAGTAAACTGTAATTGACAAATAAAAAAACAAAAATGAGAAAAAAGAGATGAAAAGTAACAGTGTTACCATAGGTAGCTAGATATTTTTAAAAAATCTTTATTAGTTAAGGAATTACAAATGTGTCCTCATTTCCCCCCATTAACCACCCCCCACTCATGCTCTCATCCTCCTGTTGTCCATGTCCATTGGTTTGGCTTATATGCATACAAGTCTTTGGTTGATCTCTTCCCCTTACTCCCTCCTTCCCCTACTTTCCCTCTGGGGATTAATAGTCTGATTGCTGTTTGTCTTTGGATCTGTCTCTGTTCATCAGTCTATGTTGTTCTCTATATTCCACAAATGAGTGAGATCATGTGGTATTTATCTTTCTCTGACTGGTTTATTTCACTTAGCATAATGCTCTCCAGTTCCATCCAAGCTGTTGCAAAAGGCAAGAGTTCCTTCTTTTTTACCACAGCGTAGTATTCCATTGTGTAGATGTACCACAGTTTTTTATTTTTATTTTTTCAAATTTTTTTTATTGCTTAAAGTATTACAAAGGTTATTTCATATGTGTCCTTTATTTTTCCCCGCCCTTGACAATCCCCTGGCCTTCCCTACCCCCCAGTGTCTTATGTCCATTGGTTATGCTTATATGTAAGCATACAAGTCCTTCGGTTGATCTCTTACCCCCTTCCCTCCTGCCCCCCAACCCTCCCCGGCGCTGCAGTTTGACAATCAGTTTGAGGCAGCTCTGCCTCTGTATCTATTATTGTTCATAAGTTTATAATGGTCTTTATTATCCATGAATGAGTGAGATCATGTGGTATTTTTCCTTCATTGACTGGCTTATTTCACATAGCATAATGCTCTCCAGTTCCATCCATGCCATTGCAAATGGTAAGAGTTCCTTCTTTTTTACAGCAGCATAGTATTCCATCGTGTAGATGTACCATAGTTTTCTAATCCATTCATCTATTGATGGGCACTTAGACTGTATCCAAATCTTAGCTATGGTTAATTGTGCTGCTATGAACATAGGGGTGCATATATCCTTTCTGATTGGTGTTTCTGGCTTCTTGGGTTATATTCCTAGAAGTGGGATCACAGGGTCAAATGGGAGTTCCATTTCCAGTTTTTTGAGGAAACTCCATACTGTTCTCCACAGTGGCTGCACCAGTCTGCATTCCCACCAGCAGTGCAGAAGGGTTCCTTTTTCTCCACATCCTCTCCAATACTTGTTGTTTGTTGATTTGTTGATGATAGCCATTCTGACAGGTGTGAGGTGATATGGCATTGTCGTTTTGATCTGCATCTCTTGTATAATTAGTGACTTTGAGCATGTTTTCATATGTCTTTAGGCCCTCTGTATGTCCTCTTTCAAAAAGTGTCTATCTAGGTCCATTGCCCATTTTTTGATTGGATTGTTTATCTTCCTATTCATGAGTTCCTTGTAAATGTTGGAGATTAAACCCTTATTGGTGATATCATGGCAAATATGTTTCTCCCATGCAGTGGGTCTTCTTGTTGTTTTTGTTGATGGTCTCCTTTGCTGTGCAAAAGCTTTTTATTTTAATGTAGTCCCATTTGTTTATTTTCTCTAGAGTTTCCATTGCCCTAGGAGCATTATCAGAGAAGAAATTCCTTCGACATATGTTTGCGTTTTCACTGCCTATGGATTCCTCTAGTATTTTTATGGTTTCCCATCTTACGTTTAAGTCTTTTATCCATTTTGAGTTTTTTTTTGTGTATGGTGTGAGTTGGTGGTCTAGTTTCATCTTTTTGCATGTATCTGTCCAATTTTCCCAACACCGTTTATTGAAGAGACTGTCTTGATTCCATTGTATGCTCTTGCCTCCTTTGTCGAATATTAATTGGGCATAGTGCTTTGGGTCAGTTTTTTGGTTCTCTATTCTATTCCATTGATCTATATGTCTGTTCTTGTGCCAATACCAAGCTGTTTTAAGAACAGTGGCTTTGTAATACAGTTTGATATTCGGTATTGAGATCCCACCTACTTTGTTCTTCTTTCTCAGGATTGCTGCAGCTATTCGAGGTCTTTTTTTATTCCAGATGAATTTTTGGAACGTTTGTTCTAGATCTGTGAAATATGCCGTTGGTAATTTAATGGGGATTGCATTGAAACTATAGATTGCTTTGGGTAGTATGGACATTTTGATGATGTTGATTCTATCAATCAATGAACACGGTATGTTCTTCCATCTGTTTATGTCCTCCTCTATCTCTTTTTTCAGTGTCCTGTAGTTTTTCGCATATAAGTCTTTTACCTCCTTAGTTAAGTTTATTCCTAGGTATCTTAAAATTTTTGGTGCAATGGTAGATGGGATTGCTTTTTTAGTCTCCCTTTCTGTAAGTTCACTATTGGTGTAAAGAAATGCCTTAGATTTCTTGGCATTAATTTTGTATCCTGCTACATTGCCGAATTCATTTATTGAGTCTAATAATTTTTTGATGATGTCTTTAGGGTTCTCTGTGTACAGTATCATGTCATCTGCAAATAAGGACAGTTTTACTTCTTCTTTTCCAATTTGTATGCTTTTTATTTCTTCTTCTTGTCTGATCACAATGACTAGTACTTCCAGTACTATGTTGAACAAGAGTGGTGAGAGGGGGCATCCCTGTCTTGTTCCTCTTCTTAGGGGAAATGGTTTTAGTTTTTGCCCATTGATTATGATGTTGTCTGTGGGTTTGTCATATATGGCTTTTATTATGTTGAGCTATGATACTTCTATTTTTACCTTGCTGAGAGTTTTTATCAAGAAAGGGTGTTGAATTTTGTCTAAAGCTTTTTCTGCATCAATTGATATGACTATGTGGTTTTTATCTCTCAATTTGTTTATGTGATGAATCACGTTTATTGATTTGCAGATATTGTACCATCCTTGCATCCCTGGGATGAATCCTACTTGGTCATGGTGTATGATCTTTCTGATGTATTGCTGGATCTGATTTGCTAGGATTTTGTTGAGTATTTTGGCAGCTATGTTCATGAGGAATATTGGCCTATAATTCTCTTTCATTGTGTTGTCTCTATCTCGTTTTGGTATTAGGGTGATGCTGGCTTCATAGAATGAGCTGGGAAGTGTTCCTTCTTCTGGAATTTCTGGAATAGTCTGAGGAGGTTATGTTTTAGTCCTTCCTTGAATGTTTGGTAAAACTCCCTTGTGAAGCCGTCTGGTCCTGGGCTTTTGTTTGCTGGGAGCTTTTTGATGACTGCTTCAATTTCTTCCATCGTTATTGGCCTGTTGAGATTTTTAGAATCCTCTGGATTGAGTTTTGGAAGATTGTATTTTTCTAGGAATATGTCCATTTCCTCCAGGTTGTCTAGTTTGTTAGAGTAGAATTGTTCATAATATTTCTCTGCTGGGTGCATGCCCAATAGAAGTCAAAATGCCACAGGGATAGGTAAGTACTTGTGTAAAAGTGAAGATGGCACAAGGGGAGGTCCTTCCTCTTTGAGGCATGCACAGTAGGAACTAAGATGGCAAGCATTAGGGGCAGAGCCTGGGAAAAGGATGGAATTGGATAAGGGACACAGAATCCTGGAGGATCTAGGAAATGGATTGACCCAAAGCCAGACCACAAAAGATTGGGAAGTTGATTAGTTATTTTGAAAGGGTGCCCAGTCCTTCCCAAGCCTGAGATAATAACCCAAACTTAACAAAGCTCTCCCTCTTCCTTGGTAACAGGAGCTCTCCCTGTTAATGTGGGCATTGTCTTCCCCTAGCAGCCACCAAGCCCTAGCAGCCGCCTGGGACATGTGGCAGTCTGTGTGGGCTCCAAGTGTGGGTACAACAACACAGTGTCAGCCAAAATGCACCTGGGAACAAAAACTAAGCTAGCCAGGTGGGGCCAGGGACTGAACTGGACTGAACCAATCATGCAGAATTTTTGGTCCCTGGCCTTTCTCTGGGCTTGATGAAGACAAGGCAGGACTTTTTCTACAGTGGGACAGACAGAAATGAGACATTGGGAACCAGGCTACACCCATTTATTTCAACCCCAATGAATCTTACCACTAAGCCTCACTCTCCTGTGCTTGAGTCCCCCAACATCCTTTTCTCATGACTTCGTGAAAGGATCCCATTCCCTTTGGCAACAATAATAAATTACAAAAAGGAAAAAAATAATTTTGGTAGATTTTAATATAACAGGAAATTGTTCAGTAAATAATATTTCCTAAAAGAGGAGACTATTGTCCTGATCCCATTTATTGGAGAGAATATTGTTATTCCCCTGACTTTACATGTCATTTTCACACATTGATTTGAAGTGCCATTTCTATTATTATATTGCTATGTAGGATGTATTCTTTATTTTGTTTCATTGGTTCATTTCTATATTCCTGGAATAATACCACACTTTAAAAAATGCCATAGTTTTGTGTGTGTGTGTGTGTGTGTTTTTTTTTTTTTTGGCGTTTTGAGGCAAATCTTTGGTTTTTGTTTTTTTTAAAATATATTTTATTGGTTTTTTACAGAGAGAAGGGAGATGGAAAGAGAGTTAGAAACATCGATGAGAGAGAAGCATCGATCAGCTGCCTCCTGCACACCCGCTACCGGGGATGTGCCGGCAACCAAGGTACATGCCCTTGACCGGAATCAAACCTGGGACCTTTCAGTTTGCAGGCCGACACTCTATCCACTGAGCCAAACCGTTTGGGGCTAAATCTTTGTTTTATATAAAATAAATCCAAATGTGAACTTGGATAAGGGGAGACTTAATTAGGAAGACTATTCTAGAAGGGAGAATTCTCTGATCCTCAGAAATCTGTGTTTCAAAGTTATGTAGAAGAAGATTTGTCTTTTACATGGTAAAGAAGAAATTAGGCAAAAACTTTAGCAGAATCTTTGGAGGGGAAGCTTGAACAATAAGGGGAAATCATCAGAGATTTGGACAAAAAATGGGTTTTCTGTGGTCATCTAGTTCCCAAGAGAAACTGATGAGAGTAGCATATTGTACTTGTTTTGCATGTGGTTGTTCAGGCTGGTGGGAAAGCAGAATTCAGGGGCCTGGCCTGTATGAAAAGTGAAACTTGATTTAAGTATGGTCAAGACAAAGCAGAGGGTGAAAACTGAGCAATGTGAACACTTGATTACTTATTATTGTTTACAACTGTTCTGTGTCTTCTTTCACATTTTTTTCTGTGTAAACTTATAGTTTTATGAAGTTCTGTAAAAAATGTCTTGGGACTTTCATTGTGATTGCATTTCCTGTGTAGATTAATTTGTATTAAATAGCTTTCTTTTTTTTAAATTAAATCTTTATTGTTCAGATTATTATATTTGTTCCTCTTCCCCCCCCCCCCATAATTCCCCTCCACCCAGTTCCCACCCCACCCTCCGCTCTCACTCCCCATCCACTGTCTTCATCCATAGGTGCGCGATTTTTGTCCAGTCTCTTCCCGCATCCCCCACACCCCTTTCCCCCCCAAGAATAGTCAGTCCATTCCCTTTTTATGCCCCTGATTCTATTATAATCACCAGTTCATTCTGTTCATCAGATTATTTATTCACTTGATTTTTAGATTCACTTGTTGATAGATGTGTATTTGTTGTTCATAATTTGTATCTTTATCTTTTTCTTCTTCTTCCTCTTCTTAAAGGATACCTTTCAGCATTTCATATAATACTGGTTTGGTGGTGATGAACTCCTTGAGCTTTTTCTTATCTGTGAAGCTCTTTATCTGACCTTCACTTCTGAATGATAGTTTTGCTGGATAAAGTAGTCTTGGTTGTAGGTTCTTGGCATTCATCACTTTGAATATTTCTTGCCACTCCCTTCTGGCCTGCAAAGTTTCTGTTGAGAAATCAGCTGACAGTCGTATGGTACTCCCTG
>NW_005871358.1:1195124-1198718 GCF_000147115.1 Myotis lucifugus
GGTCCTTTATCACACCATCGAGGGTCTCACTAGATTCTTGAGGATCTCACTACATTATCGGTGGTTTCTAGAAAATTCTTGAAAAAACATTAAAAGTGTGGTTTGAACTCTATATCCAGTAGTTTGCTTTCCTCCATTTCTGTCATTTGTGTCCTGTTTCGTTGTCTCCGCATTTTTTATGCTTCCTGTGTTGATAAAGTGGTTTTCTGTGCTAAGTGTCCTCTGGGGCCCAGTGGTTCAGCCTCCCCAATTACCTGAGGAGGACACTCTTGGTGCTCCCCCTTGTGGGCTTTGTGCACACTCTTGTTGTAGTTAAGCCTTGATTGTTGTAAGCAACACTGGGAGGGATTGGCCTCCAGGCCAATTTGCTGTGAGAATCAGCTGTGTCTGCAGTGGGAGAACTTCTGTCCTGGAGTTCTAGGGAGGTGCTATCCAGCAAACGCTTCCTTGCAAGGCTTGGGTGGGGCGGGTCCCAAGGAATCAACATGGCGGGTGGAGTGAGCAGTTATGGCTGCTCTCAGTCCTGCCTTCAGAGGCCCCGCTTCTCAGTGTCCCAGCAATTGCTGCAAGTACCTCTGAGAGAAAGCTGCCCTCCAGTTCCGACCGATGCCAGACAGTCCAGCTTCTCCCGTATGAGTCAAGGTCCCCAGAGACTCGCCCGGAACTCAAATAGCTTTCTTATAACATTACCATTTTCCCACCTTGTCAGTATACTAGTAATTCTATCTTTATGTAGGTCATGATTTTTTAGTTATACTTTATAGTACTGTCCCTGAGAACTTTTTTGCATTTCTCATATGTTTCCAGTTATTGTTGAAGTTTTGTTTTAAAAATTTAAATGGGTTTCGTATTGTATTTTTTAAATTAAATTTATTGGGGTGACATTGGTTAATAAATTTCAAGTGTTTATTTCTATGATACATAATCTGTATATTGCATTGTGTGCCCATCACCCAAAGTTAAATCATCTTCTGTCACCATATATTTGGTTCCCTTTACAACTTTTACTATCCCCTGAAACCCTTCCCTCTGGTAACCACCATACTGTTGTCTGTCTGTGTCGATGAGTCATGGTTTCATATCCCACATATGAGTAAAAGCATCTGGTTCTTAGCTTCCTGACTGAATTATGTCACTTATAATGTTTTCATGTTGTCACAATGGCAGTATTTCATATTTTCTTATGGCTGAGTAGTATTCCATAGTATATATGTACCATATATTCTTTATCTAATCCTCTATTGAAGGACACTTTGTTGTCTCCATATCTTGACCACTGTGAATAAAGCTGCAATGGACATAGGGGTGCAGATATCTTTGTGAATAAAAATTTTTGAGTTTTGCAGGTGGACATCTGGAAGAGGATTGTTCATGCAATCTCCATCAGAATCCCAGTGTACTACTACTACTACTACTACTACTAATAATAATAACAATAAAATAGAACAAAAAATCATCAGATTTTTATATAACAACAAAGACCCCGAACAGCCAAAGCAATCCTGAGAAAAAAGAATGAAGCAGGAGGTTTCACACTACCTGACTTCAAAATATATTACAGAGCTACTATAACCAAAACAGCATGGCTATTGGCACAAGACCCACAGACCAATGGAACAGAATTGAGAGCCCAGAAATAAAACCACAGGTATATGGGCAAATAATTTTTGACAAAGGAGTCAAAAACACACAATGGAGAAAAGAAAGCTTCTTCAATAAATGGTGCTGGGAGTATTGGAAAGCCATATGCAACAAAATGAAAATAAGTTACAGTTTGTCCCCTTGTATTTTAACACGATTTCCTTTGATAAAAAACCATTGCATTGTTTTATATTTTTTTAAATAAGAATTTTTTTTATTGAGGACAACACTGATTAATAACATATAATTTTTGGTGTACAACATTAAAATTTAACATCTGTACACATTATAGCATGCTTACCACCAAAGTTCTAGTTTTCATTCATCACCATACAATTGACTCCCCTTACACATTTTGTCCTCCCCCCTCCCTTCATCTCTGGTAACCACCAATCTGTTTTCTGTATCTATGAGTTTGTTTTTGTTTGAAAACTATTGCATTTTGGATGTTGATCTTCGTATAGGCATGTTACAGACCTCTCAATATTTTCTGGAGAACTCTTAAGTTTTCTTGGTAGACAATGATCCCTTTTACAAATAACAACTGCTTTGTATCTTTCTTTCAAGTACTTGTATCTCTTTTTCTGTCTTTTTCATTGCATTGGGTTGATATGGGAGGTGGAATAATGAATTGTGAGCCAATTCAGGTATCAATTTGAGAGTTTTTTGAAATAAATATATATTTAAAAAATACAGTTTGATTTCAGAGAGGAAAGGAGAGGGAGAAAGAGATAGAAACATCAATGATGAGAGAGAATCATTGATCAGCTGCCTCCTACATGCCCCTACTGGGGACTGAGCCTGCAACCTGAGCATGTCCCTTACTGGGAATCAAACTGTGACCTCTTGGTTCCTTGGTCGATACTCAACCCCTGAGCCACACCGTCTGGGCTGAAATGAATATTGAACATGTGGACCATAAGATTGCCCCAAAGTAAGTCCTGCTTCATAACCAAAGGTAAAGGCCCAATGGTTACGGAATGAGAATCTGAAACTTAACTAAAACACCAGATGTTTTGTATGCAGAAGAAATTTCAAGAAGCAGTGTGGGCATGACAGCACAAGTTAAGAATTAGCGTTGGAATACACTATGCCTTAGACTTTTCAGCAACTATCTTCTTGCCTTCATTTAAATAGGGCACGTTATTAAAAGAATTTTTAAAAATTTGTTTTATATAGATGTAAAACATGAATACATTCTTGTAAAAAATACTGCAAACACAAGAGATACCTGAATGATCTTTACGTGAATACAACCTCCCTTAAATAGGCATTTCCTACCATCACAAATTATCATCTGCTCTGATAGACATAGAATCTATGTGTTCATTATAAAAGTTAAGTAAGAATATATCATAGGAAACATTTAAATGTTAAAAAAGTTATACTTGAGGAGAACCAAGATGGCGGCATAGGTTAATGCGGAATTTGCTGCCTCGAACAACCACTTCAAAAATACAACTAAAAGACGGAACGGACATCACCCAGAACCACAGGAAGGCTGGCTGAGGAGAGATTCTACAACTAGAAGGAAAGAGAAATCCATACCGAGACTCAGAGGAGGCGCAGTGCGGAAGTGAAATACTAAGGTGCGGAGTGCATGTGGAGCAGGCCGGTGGCGGAGGATGCAGTTGTTGTTTTCAATTGGGAGGGAGTTTCAGACTCTGAGCTCCAGATCCGGGCAAGTCTCTAGGGACCCAGACTCAAACGGGAGAAGCGGGACTGGTCTGGCTTTGGTTGGAACTCGAAATGCAGTTTTTCTCTCCCGGGGACTCTGAGAGGGAGAGGCCCTGGGGACAGAACTGAGAGCAGCCATAACTGCTTGCTCCGCCTGCCCTGTAGATCCCCAGGGACCCGCCCCGCCCAAGCCCTGCACAGAGGCATTTGCCGGATAGCCTTAGGCAAACGCTAGACTAGCACCGCCCTAGAGACCCAGCACAGAAGCTCTCCCAC
>NW_005871358.1:1198818-1217200 GCF_000147115.1 Myotis lucifugus
ACCAGTCATAGGCTCCCTGTATCTTGAAATCCCAGATAGTGGATCTGTACTGAGAGAAATTGAATTTATGGTATCTGGTGTCCAGGAATCAGGGAACAGGATTAGTAAGTTCAAGGCTTAGACATTTGGGATACTGAGAAATCGGAAAATGGAAGTTCCATGAGTGGTAGATGCACTAGTAAGAAGTTGGAAGAATGTAGAGCTTGGGAAGGAATTGGAGAGTCGGAGATTGGGGAAGACTATTCTAATTATTCTAATATTTTGTTAGCCTTATCATTGAATTTTAGGATTTCTTTGTGTGATGCAGATATGAATCTCTTATTAACAAGCAAATGTTTTATCTTGTTTTCAGACAAAATTTTTAAAAATTAAATTTATTGAGGTGACATTGGTGAATAAGATTATAAAGGTTTGGAGCATATACTTTGATGATACGTGATCTGAATTTTGCGCTGTGTGCCTACTACCCAACGTCAAATCATCTTCCATCACTTCAGACTTTTAAAAATGGTGTCTTATCATCTAGATACTTTTATGTAAGTAGTGAATCTTATAAGTTTTTTTCCCTGTGCCTTTGGATTTTGATTAACAGGATGTTGTTAATGAAATTTTAACTTGTGGCTTCTATTTTTTGGAAACTTACCATATGTTCATAGTATTGTCCACTTTTCCCAGTAAAACAGGGTTTTCTTAACTTTGAGGGTAACAGAAGAGAACATGAATTTCCAGTTAAAATTTATTTTTTCTTTATGTCTTCTATGTTGCTATAGAGACTTTCCTATTTTTTTATTAAATCTTTATTGTTCAGATTATTACATTAGTTACTCTTTTTTCCCACCATAACTCCCCTCCACCCAGTTCCAACCCCACCCTCTGCCCTCACTCCCCACCCACTGTCCTCATCCATAGGTGCACAATTGTTGTCTAATCTCTTCACTCACCCCCACACCCCTTTCTCCCCCCGCCCCAAGAATAGTCAGTCCATTCCCTTTCTATGTCCCTGATTCTATTACAATCACCAGTTCATCAGATTATTTATTCACTTGATTTTTAGATTCACTTGTTGATAGATGTGTATTTGTTGTTCATAATTTGTATCTTTACCTTTTTCTTCTTCTTCCTCTTCTTACAGGATACCTTTCAGCATTTCATATAATACTGGTTTGGTGGTGATGAACTCCTTTAGCTTTTTCTTATCTGTGAAGCTCTTTATCTGGCCTTCACTTCTGAATGATAGCTTTGCTGGATAAAGTAGTCTTGGTTGTAGGTTCTTGGTATTCATCACTTTGAATATTTCTTGCCATTCCCTTCTGGCCTGCAAAGTTTCTGTTGAGAAATCAACTGACAGTCGTATGGGTACTCCCTTGTAGGTAACTGATTTTCTTTCTCTTGCTGCTTTTAGGATTCTCTCTTTGTCTTTTGCTCTTGGCATTTTAATTATGATGTGTCTTGGTGTGGTCCTCTTTGGATTCCTTTTGTTTGGGGTTCTCTGCGCTTCCTGGACTTGGAAGTCTATTCCTTTCACCAGGTAGGGGAAGTTTTCTGCCATTAATTCTTCAAATAGGTTTTCAATATCTTGCTCTCTCTCATCTTCTGGCACCCCTATAATTCGGATGTTGGTACACTTGAAGCTGTCCCAGAGGCTCCTTACACTATCTTCATATTTTCGGATTCTTTTTTCATTTTGCTTTTCTGGTTGGGTGTTTTTTGCTTCTTTGTATTTCAAATCTTTGACTTGATCCTTGCGACCCTCTGGTCTGCTGTTGGGAGTCTGTATAATATTCTTTATTTCAGTCAGTGTATGCTTAATTTCTAGTTGGTCCTTTATCACAACATCGAGGGTCTCATTAGATTTCTTGAGGATCTCACTACATTTATCGGCGGTCTCACCAGTCTTTTCGAGGGCCTTACTCAATTTATCGGCGGCTTCTAAACAGTTCTTTAAAGACCTTAAAAGTGTGGTTTTGAACTCTATATCCAACAGTTTGCTTTCCTCCAATTCTGTCGTTTGTGTCCTGTTTCTTTGTCTCGGCATTTTTTTATGCTTCGCTGTGTCGATAGAGTGCCTTTCTGTGCTAAGTGTCCCAATTACCTGAGGTAGACACTCTTGGTGCACCCCCTTGTGGGCTTTGTGCACAGTCTTGTTGTGGTTAAGCCTTGATTGTTGTAGTTATCACTGTGAGGAATTGACCTCCAGGCCAATTGGCTGTGAGAATCAGCTGTGTCTGCGGTGGGAGAACTTCTGTGCTGTAGACACCCCTCTGGGGCTAGACTTGCTTCGATGGGGCTTTGGTGCTCACTGAGTCTGCCTCCTGAGTGTGTCTTTTATGGTTCCACGGAGCTGCAAGCTGGATGGTCCCACTCTGACCTCTGGGCTTCCTGGCTCCTGGATCTCTAGGGAGGTGCTAATCTAGCCTTTGCCTGAGGCTATCCAACAAAAGCCTCCCTGCAGGGCTTTGGCGGGGCGGGTCCCACGGGATCAACAGGGCGGGATTAGCAATTATGGCTGCTCTCAGTCTTGCCCTCAGAGGCTCTGCTTCTCAGTGTCCCAGTAGTCGCTGCAAGCCCCACGGAGAGAAAGCTGCCCTAGGGTTCTGAGCGATGCCAGACAGTCCCGCTTCTCCCGTATGAGTGTGGGTCCTTAGAGACTCACCTGGAACTGGAGCTCAGAGCCTGAGACTCCCTTCCGATTGAAAACGACAACCGCGCCCTCAGCCTCCAGCCCGCTCCACATGCACTCCGAACCTTAGTATTTTACTTCAGCACTGCGCCTCCTCTGAGCCTCGGTATGCTTTTCTCTTTCCTCCTAGTTGTAGAACATCCACTCAGCCAGCTTTCCTGTGGTTCTGGATGATGTCTGTTCTGTCTTTTAGTTGTATTTTTGAAATGGTTGTTCGAGGCAGCAAACTCCCGTATTTACCTATGCCGCCATCTTGGTTTTCCCGAAACTTTCCTATTTTGATTAGTAAAAGGAAAGATACCTATTTTTAGCACATGCATAATGTAAGGGAGTTTAGAACAGAGTTTCTCAAGCTCAGTATTATTAACAGTTGTAGGCTGTATAAATTCTTTGGGGCTGTTCTGTGCACTGTGCAATATTGAGCAGAATTCCTTGTCTTCATTCACTACATGCCAGTTAGAACCCATCATCTGTATAACCAAAGATGTCTCCACAAATTGCCAAATGTTCCTAGGGACAAAATTGTCCCCTAGGTGAGAACTGTTCTAGAGCTTTTTACATATTAATTATAGTTATTTAAGATTTGGTGTCTGTTAGTTTATTTCTAAGTCTGGTTCTGTTAATTTCTTCATGTATTGCTTTTTCTTGCTTTTTCTCTTATAATTTTTGGTTGAATGCTGGACAATGTGTGTAGCACAGTAGACACTGAGGTATATCCTATCTAATAAAATACAAAAGGGTAATTAACCATACCTCCACTATGCTTCCCACTGGCTAATTAGGGCAATATGCAAATTAACTGTCAACAAAGATGGTGGTTAATTTGCATATGTAGGCACAATGATGGGAGGCAAAAGGGGAAGGACGGTGATGGGAAACCCAGGCGGCAGGCAAGAGCGGGGAGGCAGGGGAGAAGTTAGGCTGGCAGGGGCGTGTTTAGGGGGTGATCAGGCTGGCAGGCAGAAGAAATTAGGGGCCATCAGGCAGGCAGGCAAGTGAGCAGTTGGGAGTCAGCAGTCCCAGATTGTGAGAGGGATGTCCGACTGCCCTTTTAGTCCCACAGGGATCAGGCCTAAATAGGCAGTCGGACATCCCTCGAGGGGTCCCAGATTGGAGAGTGTGTAGACTGGGCTGAGAGACATCCCCCTCCCCAGTGCACGGATTTCGTGCACGGGGACTCTAGTGATACAATAAACACTCATATTTTCTCCATCTAGATCAGTGGGTCACGACCCTTTTGGGGGTCGAATGACCCTTTCACAGGGGTCACTGAAGACCATCGGAAAACACATATATAATTACATATTGTTTTTGTGATTAATCACTATGCTTTAATTATGTTCACTTTGTAACAATGAAATTGGAGGTTACCACAACATGAGGAACTGTATTAAAGTGTTGCAGCATTAGGAAAGTTGTGAACCACTGATCTAGATTACACAATTATCAACATATTGCCACATTAAAACTTTTCTCAATTTATATACATGTGTATATTTTCTTGCTAAAACATTTATACTCATTGGGTGACATCATGACACTTTTAATAATTTTTTAACAAATATTGGAACATTTAAATAATATTCTCATGTAACCACAATAATATTATTATATAAAAGAAAATTAACAACAATTTAATAATTCCTAATGTCTAATACATATTAAAATTATTTCAATGGCCTCCAAAATATAATTTATAACTATACTAGAAGCCTGGTGCACAAAAATTTGTGCACCTGCATGGGGGGGTGTCTCAGTCCAACCTATGTCCTCTCACAGTCTGGGACCCTTCGGGAGATAACCACCTGCTGGCTTAGGCCCTCTCCCCTGGTGGCAGATGGCACGCCCAATCCTGCGGTTCCTGCCCCGTCTTCCCCGGTTGCACACGGCAGGCCTGGATCCCGCGCTGGGACAGGCAGCGATCGGAATCGCGTGGCCGCCCTCCCCACCAGCCCTGCCCCACACACTGCAGGCCTGGATCCTGAGCTGGGGTGGGTGGTGGCTCAGGATTGTGCTGCCGCCCACCCTGGGCCGCATGCAGCAGGCCTGGATCCTGCGCTGGGGCAGGCAGCGGTTTGGGATCTCGCTTCTGCCAGCCTCCCCACCCCCCCAACGCCAGGCCACACACGGCAGGCCCGGATACTGCGCTGGGGCAGGCGGCGGCTGGGGATCGCGCTGCCGCTGCGCAGTGCGACGTAGCAGGATCTGGCTGCAGTATGCAAATTTAATGGCCATCTTTGTTGTGTTAATTTGCATACTCTTCTGATTGGCTGGTGATCGTAGTGAAGGTACAGTCAATTAGCATCTTTGTCTTTTATTAGTGTAGATATCTGAACCAGAGTCTCACCGAAATTGACATTGAATTTGATTTTATATTGTTTTTGTCTCTTTTAATCTAGATCAGCCTCTGGCTACTTTTAAAAATTAAATTTGTTGGGGTGACATTAATTAATATAATTATATAGGTTTTAAGTGTACATTTGTATGATACCTCATCTGTATATTGCATGTTTAAAATGATAATAACTTCGAAGAGTCTAAGCCAGGGGTGGGCAAACTTTTTGACTCGAGGGCCAAAATGGGTTCTTAAACTGGACCGGAGGGCTGGAACAAAAGCATGGATGGAGTGTTTGTGTGAACTAATATAAATTCAAAGTAAACATCATTACATAAAAGGGTACGGTCTTTTGTTTTTTTAGTTTTATTCATTTCAAACGGGCTGTAGTTTGCCCACGGCTGGTCTAGGCCAATTGGTTGGTTAAATGCTCTATGCTTTTAGTGGCCATATGGGATATTGAAAAAAAAATCATGATTTATTTATTTTTCAGTTGATATTTTAGGTATCACTATAAACTCATGGATTTTTATTTAATAAGTTGTAATCATTTACAGTCATTTTCCTTGCTGTTCAATTGATACAGATTTGGGCAGGAGGGGCCCACAGGGAATTTCTTTTAGGTGTAACTGCTCTAGATTTAGATCTTGCCTAGATCACATTCTGAGGATGAATGATATGGTTTGCATAAATACATGTTACAAAAAAGGACCAATAGCAATATACACCATTTACCACAGACTACATTATAAAATCCAAAGACGTAGATATTCTAATCATAGAGTTCTGATTTTACTCTAACTGAGGAAACTTTTTTTCATTTAAGCTCTGTGTAATTAGGAATCAGATCTGTTGTGATCTGAATGCAGCACACAGTGATTAATAAAAATATAATTTTTGAGTGAATAAATTGGTAAGTCTTTAGAAATAAAGAGTGAGGAAATTGAGACATGTAGGTTGGGAGACTAATTGCCCTAGTTGCCTGTAGCTGAAGTGCTTCTTGGAATGCAGGACTTTTAGCATTAAAAACAGGAAACCCTTGGGAAACTGGAATTCGTTGTTTACCCTATTTGCAGGTATTTGAACATTACTTTCCTCTCGTATGCTATTTTAAGAAAGCCATTTGAGTTTTTCTTACTAAATATCTTCAACTTGAAGAACATCTTTGTAGAAAAGTGGTTGAAACAGAGGGCTTACTCCAAGGCAACTGAGGCATTGGGTCAGTTTTGTGAATATTCTGGGAGTGAGCTGAGCATGCTGTGGGACCAGAAAACCCCAAATCTCCAGCAGCTGAATGTCAAACATTTTCTGTATACTCTCTCCCACAATGGTCCATGAAGAATTACTTGAAACAACACAAAAAAGTATTTTCTAGACTTTTTGCCCAAAGAATGACAGTTCATAATTTTTCTCATTTTCCAGGAGTCAAGATCTTCTACTTTAGCTATTCATTATAATTCTTCCTAAAAGGGAAACTCTTCAAATGGTACTGTGTTAGAAAGTGTAACACTTGTACAGTGAAAATTATAAAACATTGTCAAAAGAAGTATAAAAAAAACACCCTGAAAAAATGGAAAAACAACTCATGTTCATGAATCAGAAGGCTCAATATAGTTATGATGGCAATCTGCTCCCCCGATCCCCCCGCCAAATTGATCTACAAATTCAACACAAGCCTAATTAATATCTCAGTTAAATATTTTCCAGAAATTGACAAGCTCTTTTTAAAATTCATGTGTGACTTCAAGGGTCACAGACTAGCTGAAACAATCTTAAAAAAACAAGAACAAATCTGTAGAGTCAATTTGCCAATTTCAAACTTGCTCCAAAACTACAGTAATCAAGATAGATGATGGAAGAGAATCAAGGGTCCAGAAGCAAACGCTTATATTTTGGTGAATTAATTTTGACAAGATGTCAAGGCAATTCATTGGAGGAAAAAACAATCTTTTCAATAAATGGTGATGGGAAAACTGAATGTCCACATGTAAAAGAATGTGCACCTAACATCATATTAAAAACCTCACACCATTTAAAAAATTCAAAATAAATCGTATGCCTAAATGTAATAACTAAACCTATAAAAGTCTTGAAAGAAAACAAATGTGTAAATCTTTTGACCTTGTGTTAAGCAATTTTCTTTTAGATATGACACTCAAAGTATAAGTGAATTAAAAAATAGATAAATTTGACTTCATCAAAATGTACAATTTTTGTGTGTCAATGGACACTATCAAGAGACTAAAAGTCAAATGGGAGATAATAATTGAGAATCATGTATTTGGCAAGGGACTTGTATGCAGACATATATAGCATTCTTACAACTTACCAATGAAAGACAAATGACTCAATAAAATATTGGCAAAGGATTTGACTAGATATTTCCACAAAGAAAATAAACAAGTAAATAATAACCACATGTGTGGGGTATTAGAAGGTTGTTAAGTACAAGGGTCCAGATGAGCATAGAAACGCAGTGAGTAAAAGTAGCATTTCCTGCTATATACCTGAGTTGTCTAGTGATAGGCCTGAAAGCTCAATAGGATCATTTGGTGAAGTGCTCTGGGAGCAATACATGATCTTACCATGTGTTTAGGGGCATCTGACATGGCTATGCTGGAGAGTGTGTACTTCTCAGAGTCAACTTTGGTTTTCCTAACCCCCTTCCAGCATTTCCTGTATTGCTCTCGGACCTGCAGAGGCAAAGCATGCTCTGAGTCAGCTCACTGAGAGGAGTGAGAGTGGAAAGAGTCCTGGTTGGGAGGTGGACAGTGGTACCTGCTGGCTGAGGAGACAGTACACCAGGAACATGAAGACGCCCTGCAGGCTGTTGATGGTGGTGAAGAGATAGGACATGGTGAGAGCAGCTGGACCCACCTGCACGATTCCCAGACACCATGTGCAGCCCAAGATGATGAAGTGAGCCATCACTTTAAATGTCAGCATCCTTGGTAGGAGGAGAAGAGAGGCCCATGGGGCCCCCAGAACAACAGAGTTAAGGTCATTCTGATTCCCACTTCATGGATGCATATGATTGAGTTGTGATCAACTTTGATCTTCATTCTTAATGGTTCCCTAAAAAATGCTATTTGGGGTTCAGGAAGGAAATTTGACTTGTACTGAGGGGGGTAGTGACATTCCCAAATGTGGATTTCAAAAAGATCATGACGTATCATGAGTGTCCCTAATTCAATCAACTGAGATTACTGAGGACTCTGCTGAATCCTGGGCAACAGAAATAACAAAGACAAAATTTCTGTTTTCACAGACTTGACAGCCTCATGGAAAGACTAAAACCAATGCTTACTTTGTTACCTGTGAGGTACCTCTGCCCGGGTCCCATCCAGTAGTGTTCCTATCTTCTCACTTTCCATGAATTGACCCCAAGCATGGTTTGGCCAGAATAGAGACCATACATTCTGTGCAAAGTTTAGGAAAGCAAAGGGCATCCCTAGCCTTTTGTAAGGTACGATATGTGGATAAAGTACCTAATTTTATCAGGTGTAGGAGTGGAGAGGGAGAGCATCCACAAAGGTGTGGGCATGAATGTGCATGCTGGGTTCTGGGAACAGTTATGTGATTTCCTAAGTGTTCTATAAAGATGTAAACATTCTTTGGACAATGGAAGTAATTAATGTTTAATAGAACAAAGTCAATTTTCTCCGTAGCTGAGATAATTTCATGCTGGAGTTGTGGAGAAATAAAATAAAATATTTTTGACTTGGCTTTCAGCAGCAAACCACACTACCTGAGCTGGTTTCCAGAGAGGGTGGCTGCACCTCTCTCCTGACCCCTCAGAATCCCCGTGAAAGGACACCAGGAGCTTGGAACCATAGGGTATTGCTCCTGGACCATGCTTTGTATGGGGCAGTGTGCACCACTGATCCCTCTCACCTTCTGTTCTGGAGGGTGAACACATCCCTGTTGAGTGAGGAGAGCTTGGTTTTCAGAATCCAGAATGAAAGCCAAGTTAATCTGTGGAAACCCCACAAGGCATATTGAATATAGTCCACATCTTACCCCTTCCTCCTGGCTCATCCAACACCTAACTCAGCAGGTAAGACGCTTTCATATTTCATATCAGTCATAGAAAAAGGGACCAAACATCTAGTAACACAGGCTTATTATGCTTGTCCTGTAACTGGGGTGATCAACTTGTCCCAGTTTTCATGGCAATCTCCACATTTTAGCACTGAAAGTGAGAGATCTCAGGAAATCCCTTTATTCTGGTTTTAAAAGAGAAATTTTGCCTCTTGTAAGCCTCCTCAGTCCTGGGCAAACTTTAAGGATTTCTCATCCTGCCTGTAACCCTCCTTATACACCCGCTCTTTGATAGACCCTCAGCTGGGCAGGAAGCATGCTCTCATGTTATCCTTTACTCACAGAGAAGATGGTGCAGACAGGGCCAAGGAAGGTCCATATAAATCCCTCTTGTGTGCTGAGCCAGCATCTAAAAGAGAGATGGAAAGAGACTGAAGAATCTATTTGCCTTTGTGGATAAAGACTTGGTAGACATATCCTTCACCACCCATAGTTTCTTCTTCCTCCTATTGCTAATATTGTTTCTTTTTGATAAGAACCTTTAAGCTTAGATCTATCCTCTTACTAAATTTTAAGTATACAATACAATATTGTTAATTATTTCCTATACGCTAATAGATCTTATCTTATTACTCTTTCATAACTGAAAATTTGTGTATGCCTTTGATGGTGGTGCTCATCCTGGTTCTATACTTAAGTTCAAACTCATCAGGTTACATACCTTAACTATGTATAGCATTGTATAAATCAATCATGCCATAATAATGTTTTTGAAAAGATAAATTTATTTTAAAATGTCTGTCAGGTATGCTGGCAGAAGAAAATATACATTTTAAATGAAAAGATAAATATCAATAAGTAAATTAAGTTATGGTTTATTGGACAAATATTGTGTCTCCTCTGTATCAGGACCTCTGCTTGACCTGAGACCCAACTGCAATGGAGGTAGTCTGGTCTCAGTCCTCAGGGAAGGTCACTAATTAGACCAGGGGTCCTCAAACAGGGGGCCAGTTCACTGTCCCTCAGACCGTTGGAGGGCCAGACTATAGTTAAAAAAAACACACTATGAACAAATTCCTATGCACATTGCACATATCTTATTTTGAAGTAAAAAAACAAAAGGGGAAAAATACAATATTTGTATTTGCATGTGGTCCGCGGACTGTAGTTTGAGGACCCCTGAGTTAGACAATAGAAACAATCAAGATGATGAGTTTTATGGTCAAGTGTGAGGAGCTATGAGAACACATAGTAGACAGCTTGCCTAGTCGGTGGTATAGGAGATTAGGTAGTTGGGAAGGGTTCCCTGAGGGAACTGATTGTGTTTATTCCGAGATATGAATGGATGAGCAGGCGTATAGAAGGTGAAAAAATTGGGGACATGCAAGATGATAGTAAAAAAAGATGATGACAGTAACCTGATAATAATACTAAGGTAGGGCTCATGTGCATTACATAATTTATTCCTCATGACAACACTGAGACTCCAGTGACCACAGGTTGGCATCTAATGCTTAAGGAAACATAGTACATCAAGGCCACACTGATAGAAATGATAGAACTGGAAATGACCCCATGTGAGATACTTGTGAATGAGTTGGGAGGTGTGAGTACCATGAAATTAGCTGGACCCACCAGAAGACTCAAAGCCAACATTACTAAGACAATGCTGGTAACCTGCACCCTGTGGGTCAAATGGGGTCACCACCTGATTTTGTAAATGTCCTTGACGGGAACACAATTGCACTCATTCTCTTGCATATTGTCTACGGCAGCTCTTGTGCTACAAGGACAGAGGTGAGTCATTGCAACAGAGAGTACATGGTCCGCACAGTTGCAGCCCTTTACAGTTTGCTGACTTTTATGCAAGCTATATAGGAAGGCCATCTGACCAGGGCTACTCCGATGTTGGTGAACATTAATTATGTCAACACAGGAGTATGTTGTAAATGCCGGATGGTCTGTATTTGATCCCAGTTCTGCCACCAACCATCTGTGTGATTTGGACCATGTCAGAAATCTCTGTACCTCAATTTCCTCACTTGCAAAACTCATATAATACCATTCTACCTCAGCGGGTTGTTGGGAGTAGGACTTGAGCTGATGCATGAAAAATATTGGGAATATAGATTTCATGTCCAAAGTGATTTCTAAATCTTAGCTCTGGTCATCACAATTTCATCATCTAAATAATCTTCCCTCCCCATTTTTTTCTCTCCCTCATTTTTTTTTAAATTAAGAAGAGAAGTAGGTTACACCAACCAATGCCATCCCTTCATTTCCACTTTGCTTCCTAGAATATTAAAAACAGTCCCCTCAATTAATGCAATGAGTATTATATTAATATACATTTACTGATATGTAATATAGGATTAAAATTATGTACAATAGTTTTAAATGTAACATAGTCTTTAATATAATTATAATTAATATTTAAAATAATTAAATCGCCAAAACCGGTTTGGCTCAGTGGATGGAGCGTCGGCCTGCGGACTGAGAGGTCCCGGGTTCGATTCCGGTCAGGGGCATGTACCTGGGTTGCGGGCACCTCCCCAGTGGGAGATGTGCAGGAGGCAGCTGATTGATGTTTCTCTCTCATCGGTGTTTCTAACTCTCTGTCTCTCTCCCTTCCTCTCTGTAAAAAAATCAATAAAATATATAAAAAAATAAATAAATAAAATAATTAAATCTAAAAGATAAAAATCAGCTTTTTTATTTTAACCATGTATTAATTTATGATTGTTAATGTTTCATTATTATAAAAGTATAGGTAATGAATATAATGCACAATTAATATTATATAAACATATAATTATTAACATACTATATAATAAACTTTTGAAACAATGAATTTTAAGTTCTTAAAAACAGTCACTTCAAGGAATACAATCATGGAACCAGGAAGGTGTATTTTACTACTGTTTTTTAATACCCATCATATTCTAGTGAAATTAAAGTGTTACATTGGTTCTCTGCTGACCATGGTCATGTGGAGAAGATGAGGACAGTGGGAACTTTAATTTACCGGGCAGGTGTTCCATAAAGGCTAGGCCTAAAAGCTGCGGAAATAACCACAATCACAGCTGGGACGCTGTAGCCCACACGGAGCATCAACTTCTTCATGAACTTGCTGAAGGTGGAGTAGTTGACCACCTTCAGGTTGCGTGCGGTGAGGAAGAGGTGCAGGCCCTCCTGCAGCATCCAGGTGAAGGAGGCCAGGTAGAGATAGTGTAAGGCACCCGGGATGATGGCGCACAGCACCTGGGGAGGAGTGAGAGTCACTAGGTGGGATTGTCAAGGTGAACTGTGGACCCAAGACCTCTCCTATACTTTTTTGGGTAATTTTGATATATATGAAGGAAATGTCAAAAAAGGGGGTGTCTTCTAGTTGGGTCAGTCATTGTGAAATTGGCTACTTAGCCCTCTAACATTCCTAAAACACAAGACCATTATACTAAGATGTTAAATGCAGCATGTCGCCATGAACTCCACATCCCACAGGGAGGACAGATGTCCTTTGGGACAGTGTCAGTACCTCAGGCTCAGTTTTGTCGATGGCCGTGAGGAAGAGCAGGTTGGCCAGGAAGAGGCAGAGTGAGAGATGCAGGTGGACTGAGGTGCTGGTGTTCTGGATGGCTTTGCACAGCAGGAAGGTGAGGGCCGCCAGGAGGAGGCACAGCAGAGAGAGGCTCAGCCCCACGTAAGTGATCACAGTCAGGGTGGAAACCTGGAACCGAGCAAAGAGGACATATCAGTTATACTTTCTTGGGTTGGGTTAATGACTCTTCCACCATATTTAGTTTTATTTTTTGGTGTAACAAAATCAGGAATGGAGGAGCCACCTAAATTTGTGATGTTTGTGGGTAATCTTAGAGTTGTATGGGGTTTTAAATGGATTAATTCAGACCCCGGGAGAATTGGGGGATAGAGAGACCTTACTCAAGCTCAAGTCCTGGAACTCAAGGGGTTTATTTATTTTAAAATATTTTTGCCCTAGTCAGTTTGGCTCAGTGGAAAGAGTGTTGGCCTGTGGACTGAAGGGTCCCAGATTCTATTCTGGTCAAGGGCACATATCTTGTTGCAGGCTTGATTCCTACCCCTGGTCGGTGTGCAAAGGCAGCCAGTCAATATGTCTCTCTCACATCAATGTTTCTTTTTCTCTCTCTGTCTCACTCTCTCCCTTTCACTCTCTCTTAAAATGGAAAAATAGCTTCAGGTGAGGATTAACAAAAAAAGAATGTCACTGAAGAAAAAAATTTTCCCAGCTGGTGTGGCTCAGTGGTTGAGTGTTGACCCATGAACCAGGAGATATGGGTTTGATTCCTGGTAATGGAACATGTCCGGGTTGTGGGCTCGATCCTCAGTAGGGAAGTGTGCAGGAGGCAGGTGATTGATGATTCTCCCTCATCATTGAGGTTTCTATTTCCCTCTCCTTTCCTCTCTGAAATCAGTATAAAAATAAAATATTTTTAGAACAACAACAACAAAAAAATCACAGACATTACAGAAAACTGGGATCTTAAGCCAGCCAAAGGAATGACATTTCAATTTTTCATTTTTAATTTTTTATTATGATTTTGTTAACATTTTTTTTCTTTTTTTTTTGTTTCCTCCCCTTTTTTTGTTTGGTGCTCTTTTTTTTCCTTTTTTCTTTGTTCTACTTTTTTTTGTTTGTTCCTTTATTTCCTACTTCTTTTCACATTATTTTTTCAACCATGTGAGCAGCAGACACGTGAGCGGCACGCTCTTGTCCAGGGAGTCTCAGTCCTGTGAGCAGCCTGTCTTGGACCTAAGAGCAGCAGCCTCATGTGGCCTGCCCCTGTCCAAGGAGCAGCTGCAGTGTGAGTGGCCTGCTTCCCCGTCTGAGGAGCAGCAACCACACGAGCAGTCCGACCTGTCCGAGGAGCAGCAGCTGCATGAGCAGTCTACCTATGTCTGAGGAGCAGCAGCCCTGTGCAGCCTGCCCCCATTCAAGGAGCAGCAGCTGCGCACAGCCCGCACCCTGCACTAGTCTGAGGAGCAGAAGCTGCACAAGCATCTTGCCCTCGACCAAGCAGCAGCAGCCACACAAGCAGCCTGCCCAATCCGAGGAACAGCAGCTGTGTAAGCAGCCCGCCTCCATCTGAGGAGTAGCAGTTCTTCTAGTGGCCTGTCCCTATTCGAGGAGCAGCAGCAGCCCACCCTGGTCCGAGGAGCAGCAGCCACAGGAGCAGACCACCCACGTCTGAGGAGCGGCAGCCCTACGCAGCACTCACCGGTCCGAGGAGCAGAGCCACAACAGCCTGCACCTGTATGACGAGCAGCAGCCAGGTGAGTGACACGTCCCCATCTGAGGAGGAGCAGCCACGCGTGCAGCCCACCCCAATCGGAGGAGCAGCAGACTTGCAATCAACCTGTCCAAGTCCAAGGAGCAGTAGCCCCACAACCAGCCCACCACATCAGAGGAACAACAGCAGCGTGCAGCCAGCCCCCATTCAAGGAACAGCAGCCATGTGAGCAGTCTGCCCCAGTTCAAGGAGTAGCAGCTGCGTGTGTAGCCCACCCCCATCCAAGGAACAGCAGCCTCGTGAAAAGCTCACCCTCTGTCTGAGGAACAGCAGCTGTGTGAAGCCTCCCCCCACTAGCCAGAGGAGCCACCACATCTGTGAACAGCACCCACCAGAGGAGCTGATGCCAACTGAGGAGCAGCTGATACCACAACTGCCTGAGGAACAACAACAGGCCGAGGAGCCACTGCCACCCAAGGAGCAGGACCTGAACGACTCACCATCTAGATATGTCAGTGAGAACAACCATGGGTAGACAAAGAAACCCTCAAAGGAAAGAAAAGAAGGACTCGCCAGAAAGGAGCTAAGTGAAACAAAGGCATGCAGCATGACAGAAAAAGAATTCAGATTAAGGATCCTAGAATGCATAAACTGGATGGAGGAAAAAATCAACAACTTATGCAAGAATCAAGAAGAAACAGATGAAAAAACAACAACTTATGTAAGAATAAAAAAGAAATGGATGAAAAAAAATCAATAACTTATGTAAGAACCAAGAAGAAATGAAGAGTGATATAGCTGCAATAAAAAACACCATTGAAAGTTTCAACAGTAGACTAGGAGAAGCGGAGGACTGAATTAGCGAATTAGAAGACAGGGAAGCAAAACACACCCAAACTGAACTGCAAATGCAGAAAAAAATTAAAAGACAGGAGGAGAGCAGAAAGGAGCTATGGGACAACATGAAATGAAACAACATATGAATAATAGGGGTGCAGGAACAACAGAAAGAGGAACAAGGGTTAGAAAACCTATTTGAAGAAATCATATCAGAAAACTTCCCTGAGGTGGCGAAGAAAAAAGTCACACAAGCACAGAGAGTCCCAAACAAGGTGAACCTGAAAAGACCCACACCAAGAAACATCATAATTACCATGGCAAACGTTCAGGACAAAGAGAGAATCATAAAGGCTGCAAGAGAGAGACGGAAAGTTACATTCAAGGGATCTCCCATTAGATTATCAAATGATTTCTCAACAGAAGCACATCAGGACAGAAAAGAATGGACAGAAATTTACAAAGTGATGCAAAGCAAAGGACTGAAGCCAAGAATACTCTATCCAGCAAGGCTATCATTCAAAATTGAAGGGGAAATAAGAAGCTTCACAGACAAAAAAAGGCTAAGGGAGTTTATCACCACCAAGCCAGCAATGCAAGAAATGCTAAAGGGACTGGTGTAAAAAGAAGAAATAAAAAGCTCAGAAAGAAAACAGGCACAAAAAATAGAAATGGCTACAAACAAGGACCTTTCAATAATAACTTTAAACATAAATGGAATAAATGCTCCAATCAAAAGACTTCGAGTGGCTGAATGGATAAAAAACATGAACCATATATTTGCTGTCTATAAGAGACCCACCTCAGAATAAGGGACTCACACAGACTGAAAGTAAAGGAATGGAAAAAGATCTTTCAGGCAATGGAAATGAAAAAAAAGCTGGGTAGCAATACTTATATCGGACAAAATAGACCTCAAAGTGAAGGCCATAACAAGAGATAAGGAAGGCCACTTTATAACACTAAAGGGATCAATAAAACAAGAAGATATAACCTTGATAAACATATATACACCCAATGCAGGAGCACCAAAATACATAAAAAATCTCCTGGAAGATATCAAGGGAGAGTTCGAGAACAATACAATCATAGTAGGGGACTTTAATACACCACTGACATCACTGGATAAATCCTCTAGACAAAAAAATCGGCAAAGAAACAGCAATCCTAAACGACTCACTAGATCAGATGGACCTATTTGACATCTTCAGAACATTTCACCCAAAAGCCACTGAATATATGTTCTTCTCAAGTGCTCATGGGACATTTTCAAAAATAGACCACATATTGGGTACAAACAAAGTCTCCCCAATTTCAAGAAGATTGAAATCATACCAAGCATCTTCTCAGACCACAATGGAATAATATTAGAAATAAAATAAAATAAAAACAACCCCAAATACTCACACACTAGGAAGCTAAATAGCATGTTATTAAATATTGATTGGGTTACCAATGAGATCAAAGAAGAAATTAAAAACATCCTGGAAATTAATGACAATGAAAACACAACAATCGAAAACCTATGGGACACAATGAAAGCAGTCCTGAGAGGCAAGTTTATAGCTCTACAGGCCTATCTCAAAAAACAAGAAAAAATGATACTAAATCATCTAACTCTACATCTCAAAGAATTAGAAAGAGAGCAACAAGAAAAGCCCAGAGTGAGCAGAAGAAAGGAGATAATAAAGATTAGAGCAGAAATAAATGACATAGAGACAAAAAAACAATACAGTATATCAATGAAAGCAAGAGCTGGTTCTTTGAAAGGATAAACAAGATTGACAAACCTCTAGCCAGGCTCACCAAGAAGCAAAGAGAGAGGACCCAAATAAACAAAATCAGAAATGATAGAGGTGAAATAGCAACAGATGCCACAGAAATAGAAATGATTGTTAAAGAATACTATGAACAATTCTACTCCAACAAACTAGACAACATGGAGGAAATAGACATATGCCTAGAAAAATACAATCTTCCAAAACTCAATCCAGAGGATTCTAAAAATCTCAACAGGCCAATAATCATGGAAAAAATTGAAGCAGTCATCAAAAAGCTCCCAGCAAACAAAAGCCCGGGGCCAGACGGCTTCATGGGGGAGTTTTACCAAACATTCAAGGAAGAACTAAAACCTGTCCTCCTCAGACTACTACAAAAAATTCAAGAGGAAGGAATACTACCAAGCTCATTCTATGAAGCCAGCATCACCCTAATACCAAAACCAGGGAAAGACAACACAATGAAAGAGAATTACAGGCCAATATCCCTCATGAGCATAGATGCCAAAATTCTCAACAAAATCTTAGCAAATCGACCCAGCAGTACATCAGAAAGATCATACACCATGACCAAATAGGATTTATCCCACGGATGCAAGGATGGTACAATATCCACCAATCAATAAATGTGATACATCACATAAACAAATAGAAAGAAAAAAACCACATAGTCCTATCAATTGATGCAGAAAAAGTATTTGACAAAATCCAGCACCCATTTTTGATAAAAACTGTCAGCAAGGTGGGAATAGAAGGATCATACCTCAACATAATCAAAGCCATATATAACAAACCCACAGCCAACATCATACTCAATGGACAAAAACTAACACCATTTCTCCTAAGAACAGGAACAAGACAGGGATGCCCATCTCACCACTCGTGTTCGACATAGTACTGGAAGTATTAGCCATTGCAATTAGGCAAGAAGAAGAAATAAAAGGCATCCAAATTGGAAAAGTAAAAGTAAAACTGTCCTTATTTGCAGATGACATGATGTTATACATAAAAAACCCTAAAGACTCCAAAAAAAAACTATTAGACTTAATAAATGATTTTGACAATGTAGCAGGATACAAAATTAATGCCAAAAATCTGTGGCATTTCTATACACCAATAGTGAACTTACAGAAAGAGAGACTAAAAAACAATCCCATTTACCATCGCACCAAAAAAATTAAGCTACCTAGGAATAAACTTAACTAAAAAGGTAAAAGACCTCTACTCAGAAAACTACAGGACATTGAAAAGAGATAGAGGAAGACATAAACTAATGGAAGAACATACCATGTTCTTGGATTGGTAGAATCAACATCATTAAAATGTCCATACTACCGAAAGCAATCTATAAATTCAACGCACTTCCCATTAAAATACCAACGGCATATTTCACAGACCTAGACTAATTCTCCAAAATTCATCTGGGAATAAAAAAAGACCCCGA
>NW_005871358.1:1217300-1221259 GCF_000147115.1 Myotis lucifugus
AGGGCTCCCGGACTGTGAGAGGGGGCAGGCTGGGCTGAGGGACCCCCACTCCAGTGCATGAATTTTCATGCACCGGGGCCTCTAGTTAACCAATGAATGCCTAAATAAGTGGAACAACAAATCAATGTTTCTCTCTCTCTCCCTTCCTCTCTCTCTCTGAAAGTCAATAAAGTTAACAACAAAAACCGTCTTCCAGGATGAACTTGCTGGCTGCCCACAATTAAGAATAAAGAGACATCTGGTTGATACAAATGTCAATGACGATTTGCAATGGAAAACCAGGGTATTTCTTAAAAAAAATCAAAGTATGTTGCTTTCTGTTTCATATCCCACATGTGAGATCATACAGCATTTGTCTTTCTCTGTTTGACTTATTTCACTGAGCATAATGCCCTCAAGGTTCATCCACGCTGGTGTAAATGGAGGGGTTTCCTTCTTTCATATAGCTGAGTAGTATTCCCTTGTCTGTATAAATACCACATCTTTCTCCAATCAAACGTCAGTATGGTGGTTACCAGAGAGGAGGGACTGAAGAGGAAAGTGCAATTTTCCCTCTCAACCATACTTTCAAGGTGTCCAAGCATTCCTGCAGAGACCACTGTTAGCAGCCTTTAAAAAACAAAAACACATGGAGCCAGGATAGTCTCTTCAATAAATGGTGTTGGGAAAATTGGACAGATATATGCAAGAAAATGAAACTAGACCACCAACTTACACCATACACAAAAATAAACTCAAAATGGATACAGGACTTAAATGTACGACGGGAAACCATAAAAATTCTAGAAGAATCCAAAGGCAACAAAATCTCAGACATATGCCGAAGCAATTTCTTCACTGATACAGCTCCTAGGGCACTTGAAACTAAAGAAAAAATAAACAAATAAGATTACATCAAAATAAAAACCTTCTGCACAGCAAAAGAAACCATCAACAAAACAACGAGAAAACCCACTGCGTGGGAAAACATATTTGCCAATGTCATATCTGATAAGGGCCTAATCTCCAACATTTATAGGGAACTCATACAACTTAACAAAAGCAAGATAAACAATCCAATCAAAAAATGGGCAAAGGATCTAAATAGACACCTTTCAAAAGAGGACATTCAGAAAGCCAAGAGACATATGAAAACATGCTCAAAGTCACTAATCATCCAAGAGATGCAAATCAAAACAACAATGAGGTACCATCTCACACCTGTCAGACTGGCTATCATCAACAAATCAACAAACGACAAGTGCTGGAGAGGATGTGGAGAAAAGGGAACACTCGTGCACTGCTGGTGGGAATGCAGACTGGTGCAGCCACTATGGAAGACAGTATGGAGTTTCCTCAAAAAACTAAAAATGGAACTCCCATTTGACCCTGTGATCCCACTTCTAGGAATATATTCCAAGAAACCAGAAACACCAATCAAAAAGGATATATGCACCCCTATGTTCATAGCAGCACAATTCACCATAGCTAAGATCTGGAAACAGCCTAAGTGCTCATCAGTAGATGAATGGATTAAAAAACCGTGGTACATCTACACGATGGAATACCATACAGCTGTAAAAAAGAAGGAATTCTTACCATTTGCAACAACATGGATGGAACTGGAGAGCATTATGCTAAGTGAAATAAGCCAGTCAATGAAGGAAAAATACCACATGATCTCACTCATTTTTGGATAATAAAGACCATTATAAAGTTATGAACAAAAATAGATACAGAGGCAGAGCTGCCTCAAACATACTGTCAAACTACAGCTGGAAGGCCGGGAGGGTTGGGGGGCAGGAGGGGCGCGGGGTAAGAGATCAACCGGAGGACTTGTATGCATGCATATAAGCATAACCAATGGACATAAGACACTGGGGGGTAGGGGAGGCCGGGGGATTGTCAAGGGTGGGGAAAAAAAAGGAGACATATGTAATACTCTTTGTAATACTTTAAGCAATAAATAATTTTTTAAAAAAATATAAAATAATAATAATTAGGTCTGATTCTCTTTGCTCCTTTCCTTTATTAATATCTAGCTTCCTATGGTAACACTATTACTTTTCATCTTTTTTCTCTTTTTTCTTTTTTTATTTGTCAATTAAAGTTTACATTCAATGATAGTTTATATTTGTTAAAACTTTAGAAAAATGAAGGATAATATCCTAGGCAAGACTAAAGCAAAACTCATACAGTAAATAATTGAAAAACTGGGCCAAAATAAAAGTTTATGGTGACAGTACTCTCAATTTTATTTTTATTACAGTTGTAATGGGAAGGATATTTGCTCAGTTTACTATTAATGTTAGCACAGACATGAGACATCATCAAGCGAGACTGGTGTTCAAAGATACTCCTGTCCATGGTGATCTAAAACCCTGCCATGAACAGGGTGTACCAGTTATCCTGGACCTAGTGCACAGCGTTCAAGTCTTTGACTGCTGGCATCTCCAGTGTCTGTCCTCCCTGGCAACATAGTTATGGGTTCTTTTCCATGAAACAGCTCTGGGCTAGGCCAGTCCATTAGTAATCAGATTTCAGTCTGGAAGGGGCAGCTAGATTGTATCTTCCTTCCCTCGCCAAAGAAGAAAGGGGAAGTTTAGCAAAATATAAAATAGTATTTCGATAGTCACTGCCCTACTCCAACCAAACACCACAGAGAAAAACTGGCAAAACCCTTATCTTCATCAGCAAAGGTCAGGTGGGAAGTCCAGAGCTCTACCCTAACCCACCCGTAATGAAACACTCCCCCCTACCCCAATGGGCTTGTAGCAGAGAAGCAGCTGGGACTTTCATCACACCCAATAGTAAGGTGCTCCTCTCAGTCATGTCAGTAGAGGCCATGTGGGGAGCATTTTACAAGGCCTCCTTATAACCCCAAGAAAGGGTGGTGTCAGCAAGATTGTGAGGGAGAGCTTCTAACTCCACCCAGCACTAACAAGGTATCCCTCCCCCACTGGAGTGTCAGTGGACCCAGGTGGGGAATCTGGATTTCACCCTCAGTTCCAGCAACAAGAAGACAGCCCTTTTCCCCCTTGCCATGATGTCAGAGTAGCCTTCCAAAACAAGATTTTATTAAAATCCATGGATTTAAAACATAATGCCTTAAATATCCAGTATACAACTTTAAAAAATCATTATGATACCAAGAACCAGGGACATATTAACTTTAGATGACACAAATTAGAATTATTTGACAAGTATTTTAAAGCAGCCATCATAAAAAACTGTTTCAACGAGAAATAGCAAACAAACTTTTTGAAACAAATGAAAAAAGAGAAAATCTCAGCAAAGAAAAAAATATATATATATATATATAAAAAACCTTGACAAAGAAACAGGTGATATATTGAAGACCAAAATGGAAATTTTTAGACCTGAAAAACACAATAACTTAAGTGAAAGCTCTACTGGGCTTCCAGTCAAAATGGCAGTGTAAGTAAATGTGGTACTTGAATCCCTCTCACAACCACATCAAAAGTACAACTAAACTACAGAACAATCATGATTCAGAACTGCCTGAAATCAGGCTGAATGGAAGTCCAGCATCTAGGGATTTAAAGAAGAAACCACATTGAGACTGGTAGGAATGGCAGAGACATGGAATGGGCTGGTCCCACACCCACCAGTGGTGGTTTAAAAATGGGAGGTATATCTTGGCTGCAGAGGCCCCAGCTGAGGACCCTCCCAGACCAGGGTTCCTGAGCCATGAATAGAAGTCCTCATAACTTCTGGCTATAAAACTAATAGGAATTTTGGCTGCGTAAGGCAGAAGTTCCAGAAGTTTCAGGCATTCCTTCTAAAGAGCCCATGCACAGCCTTACTTGGATTCACTCCCTCTGAGCTACAGTTCTGGGGCAGCAGTTTGAAAGAAACCAGAGAGATACAGGGAGGAACTGAATTTCCTGGCATCAGGACAAGAGCTGCAGAGACAGCTTTCTCCCAAACAGAAGTGCTGGCATTGTTCATTGTTCCTT
>NW_005871358.1:1223348-1224542 GCF_000147115.1 Myotis lucifugus
GGCCAGAATGAAGGACTAGAAAAATCAGAGAGAAATTCCAATGGGAAGCTATTTAGTTCCTTAGTCCCCCACCCACCTGAAAAGGGCATTTGACTTTTACTCTTAAGTAAACTTCCCCTCAAATTTTACAACGGCCCTAAGTAAGTCTTTGTCAATTCCCTAAAGTACAAAATTTACCCCCCAGCCTTTTGTCTACCCCTCAGGCCATGGGGAGTGGGTCTAAGCTGGCAGTTAGACATCCTTAACACTGCCATGAAGGTGGGAGAAGCTCCTGCCACTGCGGCGATCCCCCGTGGGGGTGCACTGACCACCAGGGGGCAGATCCTGCATTGAGCATCTGCCCTCCGGTGGTCATTGCACATCATAGCAACTGGTTGTTCTGCAGATCAGTCAATTTGCATATTATCCTTTTACTATATAGGATAAGCCAAAAATCAAATGAGGAGCATGTCCTAGAATAATAGAGAATATCTAGAATATTACTCTGTGATTTCTATGTTCTTTGCATCTATATACTTAACATCAAGAAAACAATAAAAAAGAGGAAATGATATTACACTTTTGGAGAAAAATAAAATAACTTGGTTAAGATGATATTATGAAGTGATTTTATTTGCTTAACCCTTGACTCAAATTGTTTCTGAGATGTTAAATAATCTATGCTGTCATTTTGAAAATTACCTATATTAAATATTATGTATTAAAATTTTCAAATATCCTTCTAATAAATTTTCAATGAAAGCTTAATTTAACAACATATCCATTTCAGGTATTGGAATATAATTTTCAAAATACTCATAATGCAATATCTTTTCTACTAAATCAATTCCAGTTATTGGATTTTGGAGACTGCAAAAAAATATCATGAACTTACACTTAATAGAAAAAAGTTTGTTTTCAAAATAATAAAAAAAATTCAAACAATCAAATTCAGCCAGTTCAAGGACTATGTTAGGCTAAGAAAGATCAACTTTTCCTAATCCTGCTGACTTTTTATTTCCTCAAAGGTCTGAGAGGACTAAAAATCCAGGAGTCTCTGAAGACTGCTCACCACCTGAGACTCCTGGGCAAAGCCAGAGGTCATTCCCTGCTGACTGGGCAATATTTGTGAACAAATCTAGCGCATAGATCTCAGTCCCTTCGCTGCTCTCTTTTGCTTGGTCTCTAGGTGGCAGGGGCCAGTGAATGCAGGAC
>NW_005871358.1:1233278-1243323 GCF_000147115.1 Myotis lucifugus
GACTTTTGTTTGCTGGAAGCTTTTTGATGACTGCTTCAATTTCTTCCATAGTTATTGGCCTGTTGAGATTTTTAGATTCTTCCTGATTAAGTTTTGGAATGTTGTATTTTTCTAGAAATATGTCCATTTCTTCCAGGTTGTCTAGTTTGTTGGAGTAAAGTTGTTCATAGTATTTTTTAACAATCATTTGTATTTCTGTGGGGTCTGTTGTTATTTCGCCTCTATCATTTCTGATTTTGTTTATTTGGGTCCTCTCTCTTTGCTTCTTGGTGAGCCTGGCTAGAGGTTTGTCAATCTTGTTTATCCTTTCAAAGAACCAGCTCTTGGTTTCATTGATTTTCTGTATTGTTTTTTTGGTCTCTATGTCATTTATTTCTGCTCTAATCTTTATTATCTCCTTCCTTCTGCTCACTCTGGGCTTTTCTTGTTGCTCTCTTTCTAATTCTTTGAGCTGTAGATTTAGATGATTTACTACCATTTTTTCTTGTTTGTTGAGGTAGGCCTGTAGAGCTGTAAACTTCCCTCTCAGGACTGCTTTCATTGTGTCCCAAAGGTTTTGGATTGTTGTGTTTTCATTGTCATTAGTGTCCAGGATGTTTTTAATTTCTTCTTTGATCTCATTGGTAACCCAATCAATATTTAATAACATGCTATTCAGTTTCCAAGTGTTTGAGTATTTTGGGTTTTTTTTTTTTTATTGTAGTTTATTTCTAATATTATGCCATTGTGGTCTGAGAAAATGCTTTTTATGATTTCAATCTTCTTGAATTTGGGGAGGTTTTGTTTGTGACCCAATATGTGGTCTATTTTTGAATATGTCCCATGAGCAGTTGAGAAGAACGTATATTTTGTGGCATTGGGGTGAAGTGTTCTGAAGATGTCTATTAAGTCCATCTGATCTAGTGAGTCATTTAGGATTGCTGTTTGTTTGCTGAGTTTTTGTTTAGCGGATTTATCCAGTGATGTCAGTGGTGTATTAAAGTCCCCTACTATGATTGTATTGTTGTCGATCTCTCTCTTGATATCTTCCAGGAGTTTTCTTATGTATGTGGGTGCTCCTGCATTGGGTGCATACATGTTTATCAGGGTTATATCTTCTTGTTGTATTGATCCCTTTAGTATTATGAAGTGGCCTTCCTTATCTCTTGTTATGGCCTTCACTTTGAGGTCTATTTTGTCCGATATAAGTATTGCTACCCCAGCTTTCTTTTCCTTTCCATTTGCCTGAAAGATATTTTTCCATTCCTTCACTGTCAGTCTGTGTGAGTCCCTTATTCTGAGGTGGGTCTCTTGTAGACAGCAAATGTATGGGTCGTGTTTTTTTTATCCGTTCAGCCACTTGATGTCTTTTGATTGGGCCATTTAGTCCATTTACGTTTAAAGTTATTATTGAAAGGTACTTGTTTGTAGCCATTTCTATTTTTTTGTGGCTGTTTTCTTTCTGGGCTTTTTATTTCTTCTTTTTACACCAGTCCCTTCATCATTTCTTGCAATGCTGGCTTGGTGGTGATAAACTCCCTTAGCCTTTTTTTGTCTGTGAAGCTTCTTATTTCCCCTTCAATTTTGAATGATAGCCTTGCTGGATAGAGTATTCTTGGATTCAGTCCTTTGCTTTGCATCACTTTGTAAATTTCTGTCCATTCTTTTCTGGCCTGATGTGTTTCTGTTGAGAAATCGTTTGATAATCTGATGGGGGATCCTTTGTAGGTAACTCTCTGTTTCTCTCTTGCAGCCTTTAAAATTCTCTCTTTGTCTTGTACATTTGCCATCATTATTATGACATGTCTTGGTGTCGGTCTTTTGGGGTTCATCTTGCCTGGGACTGTCTGTACTTGTGTAACTTTTTTCTTCCCCACATCTGGGAAGTTTTCTGTCATTATTTCTTCAAATAGATTTTCTAATCCTTGCTGTTCTTCTTGTCCTTCTTGCAGCCCTATTATGCGTATGTTACTTCGTTTCATGTTGTCCTGAAGCTCCCTTAGGCTCTCCTGTTTTTTAATTTTTTTCTCCAGTTGCTGTTCAGATTGAGCTTGTTTTTCTACCTTATGTTCTAACTCACTAATTCGGTCTTCTGCTTCTTTTAGTCTGCTGTTGAAACTTTCCATGGTGTTTTTGATTGTAGCTATATCACTTTTCATTTCTTCCTGATTCTTGCATAGGCTGTTGATTTTCTCATCCATCCGGTGAATGAATTGTACAACCATCATTCTGAATTCTTTTTCTGTCATGTTGCATGCTTCAACTTTATTAATCTCCTTTCTTAGTGATTCCTCATTGTCTTTCCTCTGGGTGTTGTGTCGTCTCTTCATTCTGATTATCTCCCGATGGTACAAAGGTCGAGTTGCGTGGGCCTGGGCCGTGTGCAGTGGGAGCCTCCCACCACCCTAGTGTCACTGAAGAGCTCTGACACTAAGCTGTGTGGTTGTTGTTGGTTGGTGGGAACCAGGCTCGCTCTGAGTCAGTGTTGCCAGCGCTCAATGTGGCCTCGTATGTGCCCTTAGAATCAGGGACCCCTGCCTGCACCGTGTTGAAAACCAGAGCCCCCTAGCATGCGCCAGGAGTCAGAGTTCCCCAAGAGACCAGTATCAGAGTCTCTGCTGCTTCACGCGACCTCGCCTTGAGTATCAGGGTCCCTGTGTGCCCTTGCACCAGGAATTGGATTCACTGGCTCTTAGTATGAATGCACAGGGAATCAGAATCTCAGGCGCAGGTGATAAGAAACACAGTCAAGTCACTGGTGCTTGGTGCTGCCTCCTGCCCCGCGAAACGGGGTCCCTGGGCCTGTGCTACGCGGACAAATTCCCGTTCCCGTGTTTGCTCCCAGCCCAGGGCTCCGAAGCCCGCAGTGGGCGTAGGATCAATTCCTGGTGCTCGCGCGTTTGGTTTTCAACCAGCCCAGGGCTCCGAAGCCGGCAGTGCACAAAGGATCAGTTCCAGGGTGCTCGCGCACTTCCAGGCCAAAGTTCCTGCAGCACTGAGGCCCCGGCAAGGGGTGGGTCTAACAGTTAGTTACTCTGGCACTGCCCGCGAGCCTGCGGGAAGGGGGGATGGGCTCTGTTACTTACGGATCTGCGCGGGGATCTCTGAATTTTTGGTGTCCGCAGGTCTGTAGATGTGGTCACAGGTCTCTGTCCCCAGTGGCTGCAGGGTCCTGGTATGTGTCTGCGATCAGACTGGGTGGTGCTGAGGCCAGGATCCTAGTCTCAAGCAGCTCTGTTTCCCAAGATGGCGTGGTCACTGTGCCTGTGCTGGCAGCCCAGGAGTGTCCCCGCCGGGAGCAGCGGGACTCCGCTGCCTAAGACTGCCCGGTTTAGCAGCCTCTGAGAAGACCTGCAGAATCTAACTGTCCCTAGCTCATACACACACACCACACACGTCCACACACTCCTCTATCACTTCCTTGCGCTCTCACACTCTCTCCCTCCCTACCTTCCTGCTGGTCGCCATTTTCAGCAATCTCTAAATTATAGCTTTGAGTAATTTTTCATTTTGGTTTGAGAGATTTCAGGAAAGTTGATGCATGAGGCAAGAAAGGCCAGTTGTATGGGAAAGCTCCTGGAAATGGCTTGGATTGGTTGGAAAATTGGGTGGGGCAGGGTCTCAGGGAATCACCAGGGCAGGTGAAGAGTGTGAACCACGTTGATTGAGACTCAGATATGGTGCTGGTCTGCCTGCTCTGTGTGGGTGTGTGGGTCTCTCAGAAAAGGAACAATGAACAATGCCAGCACTTCTGTTTGGGAGAAAGCTGTCTCTGCAGCTCTTGTCCTGATGCCAGGAAATTCAGTTCCTCCCTGTATCTCTCTGGTTTCTTTCAAACTGCTGCCCCAGAACTGTAGCTCAGAGGGAGTGAATCCAAGTAAGGCTGTGCATGGGCTCTTTAGAAGGAATGCCTGAAACTTCTGGAACTTCTGCCTTACGCAGCCAAAATTCCTATTAGTTTTATAGCCAGAAGTTATGAGGACTTCTATTCATGGCTCAGGAACCCTGGTCTGGGAGGGTCCTCAGCTGGGGCCTCTGCAGCCAAGATATACCTCCCATTTTTAAACCACCACTGGTGGGTGTGGGACCAGCCCATTCCATGTCTCTGCCATTCCTACCAGTCTCAATGTGGTTTCTTCTTTAAATCCCTAGATGCTGGACTTCCATTCAGCCTGATTTCAGGCAGTTCTGAATCATGATTGTTCTGTAGTTTAGTTGTACTTTTGATGTGGTTGTGAGAGGGATTCAAGTACCACATTTACTTACACTGCCATTTTGACTGGAAGCCCAGTAGAGCTTTCACTTAAGTTATTGTGTTTTTCAGGTCTAAAAATTTCCATTTTGGTCTTCATTGTATCACCTATTTCTTTGTCAAGGTTTTATATATATATATATATATATATATATATATATATATATATATATATATATATAATTTTTCTTTGCTGAGATTTTCTATTTTTTCACTTGTTTCAAAAAGTTTGTTTGCTATTTCTCGTTGAAACATTTTTTATGATGGCTGCTTTAAAATACTTGTCAAATAATTCTAATTTGTGTCATCTAAAGTTAATATGTCCCTGGTTCTTGGTATCATAATGATTTTTTAAAGTTGTATACTGGATATATAAGGTATTATGTTTTAAATCCATGGATTTTAATAAAATCTTGTTTTGGAAGGCTACTCTGACATCATGGCAAGGGGGAAAAGGGCTGTCTTCTTGTTGCTGGAACTGAGGGTGAAATCCAGATTCCCCACCTGGGTCCACTGACACTCCAGTGGGGGAGGGATACCTTGTTAGTGCTGGGTGGAGTTAGAAGCTCTCTCTCACAATCTTGCTGACACCACCCTTTCTTGGGGTTATAAGGAGGCCTTGTAAAATGCTCCCCACATGGCCTCTACTGACATGACTGAGAGGAGCACCTTACTATTGGGTGTGATGAAAGTCCCAGCTGCTTCTCTGCTACAAGCCCAGTGGGGTAGGGGGGAGTGTTTCATTATGGGTGGGTTAAGGTAGAGCTCTGGACTTCCCACCTGACCTTTGCTGATGAAGATAAGGGTTTTGCCAGTTTTTCTCTGTGGTGTTTGGTTGGAGTAGGGCAGTGACTATCGAAATACTATTTTATATTTTGCTAAACTTCCCCTTTCTTCTTTGGCGAGGGAAGGAAGATACAATCTAGCTGCCCCTTCCAGACTGAAATCTGATTACTAATGGACTGGCCTAGCTCAGAGCTGTCCCATGGAAAAGAACCCATAACTATGTTGCCAGGGAGGACAGACACTGAAGATGCCAGCAGTCAAAGACTTGAATGCTGTGTACTAGGTCCAGAATAACTGGTACACCCTGTTCATGGCAGAGTTTTAGATCACCATGGACAGGAGTATCTTTGAACACCAGTCTCGCTTGATGATGTCTCATGTCTGTGCTAACATTAATAGTAAACTGAGCAAATATCCTTCCCATTACAACTGTAATAAAAATAAAATTGAGAGTACTGTCACCATAAACTTTTATTTTGGCCCAGTTTTTCAATTATTTACTGTATGAGTTTTGCTTTAGTCTTGCCTAGGATATTATCCTTCATTTTTCTAAAGTTTTAACAAATATAAACTATCATTGAATGTAAACTTTAATTGACAAATAAAAAAAGAAAAAAGAGAAAAAAGATGAAAAGTAATAGTGTTACCATAGGAAGCTAGATATTAATGAAGGAAAGGAGCAAAGAGAATTAGACCTTATTATTATTATTATTTTATATTTTTTTAAAAAATTATTTATTGCTTAAAGTATTACAAAGAGTATTACATATGTCTCCTTTTTTTTCCCCACCCTTGACAATCCCCCGGCCTCCCCTACCCCCCAGTGTCTATGTCCATTGGTTATGCTTATATGCATGCATACAAGTCCTCCGGTTGATCTCTTACCCCGCGCCCCTCCTGCCCCCCAACCCTCCTGGCCTTCCAGCTGTAGTTTGACAGTCTGTTTGAGGCAGCTCTGCCTCTGTATCTATTTTTGTTCATAAGTTTATAATGGTCTTTATTATCCAAAAATGAGTGAGATCATGTGGTATTTTTCCTTCATTGACTGGCTTATTTCACTTAGCATAATGCTCTCCAGTTCCATCCATGTTGTTGCAAATGGTAAGAATTCCTTCTTTTTTACAGCTGTATGGTATTCCATCGTGTAGATGTACCACCGTTTTCTAATCCATTCATCTACTGATGGGCACTTAGGCTGTTTCCAGATCTTAGCTATGGTGAATTGTGCTGCTATGAACATAGGGGTACATATATCCTTTTTGATTGGTGTTTCTGTTTTCTTGGGATATATTCCTAGAAGTGGGATCACAGGGTCAAATGGGAGTTCCACTTTTAGTTTTTTGAGGAAACTCCATACTGTCTTCCACAGTGGCTGCACGAGTCTGCATTCCCACCAGCAGTGCACGAGTGTGCCTTTTTCTCCACATCCTCTCCAGCACTTGTCGTTTGTGGATTTGTTGATGATAGCCATTCTGACAGGTGTGAGATGGTACCTCATTGTTGTTTTGATTTGGATCTCTCGGATCATTAGTGACTTTGAGCATGTTTTCATATGTCTCTTGGCTTTCTGAATGTCCTCTTTTGAAAGGTGTCTATTTAGGTCCTTTGCCCATTTTTTGATTGGATTGTTTATCTTCCTTTTGTTAAGTTGTATGAGTTCCCTATAAATGTTGGAGATTAAACCCTTATTGGTGATAACATTGGCAAATATGTTCTCCCCTGCAGTGGGCTTTCTTGTTGCTTTATTGATGGTTTCTTTTGCTGTGCAGAAGCTTTTTATTTTGATGTAGTCCCATTTGTTTATTTTCTCTTTAGTTTCCAATGCCCTAGGATCTGTATCGGAGAAGAAGTTGCTTCGGCATATGTCTGAGATTTTGTTAACTTTGGATTCTTCTGGTATTTTTATGGTTTCCCGTCGTACATTTAAGTCCTTTATCCACTTTGAGTTTATTTTTGTGTATGGTGTAAGTTGGTGGTCTAGTTTCATTTTCTTGCATGTATCTGTCCAATTTTCCCAACACCATTTATTGAAGCGTCTATCTTGACTCCAATGTATGTTGTTGCCTCCTTTGTCAAATATTAATTCAGCATATTGGTTCGGGCCAATTTCGGGGCTCTCTATTCTATTCCATTGATCTATATGTCTGTTCTTGTGCCAGTACCAGGCAGTTTTGAGAACAGTGGCTTTGTAATACAGCTTGATATCTGGTATTGAAATCCCACCTACTTTGTTCTTTCTCAGGATCGCTGTAGCTATTCGGGGTCTTTTTTTATTTCAGATGAATTTTTGGAGAGTTCGTTCTAGGTCTGTGAAATATGCTGTTGTTATTTTAATGGGAAGTGCGTTGAATTTATAGATTGCTTTGGGTAGTATGGACATTTTAATGATGTTGATTCTACCAATCCAAGAACATGGTATGTTCTTCCATCTGTTTATGTCTTCCTCTATCTCTTTTTTCAAGGTCCTGTAGTTTTCTGAGTAGAGGTCTTTTACCTCTTTAGTTAAGTTTATTCCTAGGTAGCTTAATTTTTTTGGTGCGATGGTAAATGGGATTTTTTTTTAGCCTCTCTTTCTGCAAGTTCACTTGTGTATAGAAATGCCAGACATTTCTTGGCGTTAATTTTGTATCCTGCTACATTGCCAAATTCTTTTATTAAGTCTAATAGTTTTTTGATGGAGTCTTTAGGGTTTTTTATGTATAATATCATGTCATCTGCAAATAAAGACAGTTTTACTTCTTCTTTTCCATTTTGGATGCCTTTTATTTCTTCTTCTTGTCTAATTGCAATGGCTAATACTTCCAGTACTATGTCGAAGAGGAGTGGTGAGAGTGGGCATCCCTGTCTTGTTCCTGTTCTTAGGGGAAACGGTGTTAGTTTATGTCCATTGAGTATGATGTTGGCTGTGGGTTTGTCATATATGGCTTTTATTATGTTGAGGTATGATCCTTCTATTCCCACCTTGCTGAGAGTTTTTATCAAAAATGGGTGTTGAATTTTGTCAAACGTTTTTTCTGCATCAATTGATATGACCAGGTGGTTTTTTTTCTTTCAATTTGTTTATGTGGTGTATCAAGTTTATTGATTTACGGATATTGTACCATCCTTGCATCTCTGGGATAAATCCTACTTGGTCATGGTGTATGATCTTTCTGATGTACTGCTGGATCCGATTTGCTAAGATTTTGTTGAGGATTTTGGCATCTATGTTCATGAGGGATATTGGGCTATAATTCTCTTTCATTGTGTTGTCTTTACCTGGTTTTGGTATTAGGGTGATGCTGGCTTCATAGAATGAGCTTGGAAGTGTTCCTTTCTCTTGAATTTTTTGTAGTAGTCTGAGGAGGATAGGTTTTAGTTCTTCCTTGAATGTTTGGTAAAACTCCCCTGTGAAGCCGTCTGGTCCTGGGCTTTTGTTTGCTGGAAGCTTTTTGATGACTGCTTCAATTTCTTCCATAGTTATTGGCCTATTGAGGTTTTTAGATTCTTCCTGATTGAGTTTTGGAATGTTGTATTTTTCTAGGAATTTTTCCATTTCCTCCAGGTTGTCTAGTTTGTTGGAGTAAAGTTGTTCATAGTATTTTTTAACAATCATTTGTATTTCTGTGGGGTCTGTTGTTATTTCGCCTCTCATTTCTGATTTTGTTTATTTGGGTCCTCTCTCTCTGCTTCTTGGTGAGTCTGGCTAGAGGTTTGTCAATCTTGTTTATCCTTTCAAAGAACCAGCTCTTGGTTTCATTGATTTTCTGTATTGTTTTTTTGGTCTCTATGTCATTTATTTCTGCTCTAATCTTTATTATCTCCTTCCTTCTGCTCACTCTGGGCTTTTCTTGTTGCTCTCTTTCTAATTCTTTGAGTTGTAGAGTTAGATGATTTACTACCATTTTCTCTTGTTTTTTGAGATAGGCCTGTAGAGCTATAAACTTGCCTCTCAGGACTGCTTTCATTGTGTCCCATAGGTTTTCGATTGTTGTGTTTTCATTGTCATTAGTTTCCAGGATGTTTTTAATTTCTTCTTTGATCTCATTGGTAACCCAATCAATATTTAATAACATGCTATTCAGCTTACAAGTGTTTGAGTATTTTGGGTTGTTTTTATTGTAGTTTATTTCTAATATTATGCCATCGTGGTCTGAGAAGGTGCTAGGTATGATTTCAATCTTCTTGAATTTGGGGAGACTTTGTTTGTGACCCAATATGTGGTCTATTTTTGAATCTGTCCTATGAGCACTTGAGTGGAATGTATATTCCGTGGCTTTGGGGTGAAGTGTTCTGAAGATGTCAGTTAAGTCCATCTGATCTAGTGAGTCATTTAGGATTGCTATTTCTTTGCTCATTGTTTGTCTAGAGGATTTATCCAGTGATGTCAGTGGTGTATTAAAGTCCCCTACTATGATTGTATTGTTGTCGATCTCTCCTTTGATATCTTCCAGGAGTTTTTTAATGTATTTGGGTGCTCCTGCATTGGGTGCATATATGTTTACCAGGGTTATATCTTCTTGTTTTATTGATCCCTTTAGTATAATGAAGTGGCCTTCCTTATGTCTTGTTATGGCCTTCACTTTGAGGTGTATTTTGTCCGATATAAGTATTGCTACCCCAGCTTTCTTTTCCTTTCTATTTGCCTGAAAGATATTTTTCCATCCCTTCACTTTCAGTCTGTGTGAGTCCCTTCTAATGAGGTAGGTCTCTTGTAGACAGCAGATGTATGGGTCATGGTTTTTTATCCATTCAGCCACTCGATGTCTTTTGGTTGGAGCATTTAGTCCATTTACATTTAAAGTTATTATTGAAAGGTTCTTGTTTGTAGCCATTTCTATTTTTTTGTGTGGCTCTTTTCTTTCTGAGCTTTTTATTTCTTCTTTTTACACCAGTCCCTTTAGCATTTCTTGCATTGCTGGCTTGGTGGTGATAAACTCCCTTAGCCTTTTTTTTGTCTGTGAAGCTTCTTATTTCCCCCTCAATTTTGAATGATAGCCTTGCTGGATAGAGTATTCTTGGATTCAGTCCTTTCTTTGCATCACTTTG
>NW_005871358.1:1243784-1247798 GCF_000147115.1 Myotis lucifugus
TCAACTTCATTAATTTCCTTTCTTGGCGGCGACTCATTGTCTTTCTCTGGGTGTTGTGTCGTCTCTTCATTCTGATTATCTCTCGATGGTTCAAATGTTGAGTTGCGTGGGCCTGGGCCTTGTGTAGTGGGAGCCTCCCACCACCCTAGTGTCACTGAAGAGCTCTGACACTAAGATGTGTGGTTGTTGTGGGTTGGTTTGAACCAGGCTCGCTCAGAGTCAGTGTTGCCAGTGCTCAATGTGGCCTCGTGCGCGCCCTTGGAATCAGGGACCCTGCCTGCACCGTGCTGAAACAGAGACACCCCTGGAGCGTGTTGAAAATCAGTGCCCCCTAGCGTGCGCCGGGAGTCAGAGTTCCCCAAGAAACCAGTGTCAGAGTCTCTGTTGCTTTGCGCGACCTCGCCTTGAGAATCAGGGCCTCTGTGTGCCTTTGCACCAGGAATTGGAGTCACTGGCTCTTAGTATGAATGCACAGGGAATCAGGATCTCAGGCGCAGGTGATCAGAAACACAGTCAAGTCACTGGTGCTTGGTGCTGCCTCCTGCCCAGAGAATCGGGGACCCTGGGCCTGTGCTCCGTGGGACAAATTCCTGGTGTTTGCACAATTGCTCCCAGCCCAGGGCTCCGAAGCCAGCAGTGTGCATAGGATGAGTTCCCTCCCGGTGTTCGCGCGCGTGCGTTTGCTCCCAGCCCAGGACTGCTGAACCCAGCCCTAAGCGGGATCAGTTCCAAGGTGCTCAAGCACTTCCAGGCTAAAGTTCCTGTGGCAGCAATGAGGCCCCGGCAAGGGGTGGGTCTATCAGTTACTATGGCGCTGCCCGGGAGCCTGCGGGAAGGGAGGATGGGCTCTGTTACTCACGGATCTGCCGCGGGGATTTCTGAACTTTTGGTGTCTGCAGGTCTGAAGCTGTGGTCACAGGTCTCTGTCCCCAGTGGCTGCAGGGTCCTGGTATGCGTCTGAGATCAGACTGGGCGGTGCTGAGGCCAGGATCCTAGTCTCAAGCAGCTCTGTTTCCCAAGATGGCGTGGTCGCTGTGCCCGTGCAGGCTGCCCAGGAGTGTCCGCGCAGGGAGCGGGGCTCTGCCGGCCTAAGACTGCCCGGTTTAGCAGCCCCTTTGAAGACCTGCAGAATCTAACTGTCCCTAGCTCATACACACACACACACCACACACGTCCACACACTCCTCTATCACTTCCTTGCGCTGCTCTCACACTCTCTCCCTCCCTACCTTCCTGCTGGTCGCCATTTTCAGAATCGGATGTAGTTTTTTACAGTACTTTGGAATTAAAGGATTTCCAATGGATGCAAATTGACGATTTAGAGATGCAACTTGCAGATTTTCAAGGTAGCATTTGGACTCGTGTTTGTCGACTTAGGGTCAAAACTTGAAAATCTGGAACGAAATCGTTTGAATAATGAAGAAGAGTGCAACTACGAACAAGAAATTTTGAGTGCTTGGAACAGAGTACCTGACACTTTTAGCGACATAAAAAATCTAGCGATGGCTTTGCTAACAATTTTTTCATCAACATATTTTTGTGAGACTTTGTTCTCAGCATTAAATAATATTAAAACGAACAAAAGAAACCGGCTAACAGATGAAGTTAGTGGCGCTTGGTTGGCCTTGAAGTGCACCAAGTATGAACCTTGGTTCAAGAAGACTCCTCAAAAATTTGAAAAGCAAAACCTGGGTCTGAAGTTTATTAATGACTGTTTCAATCTGTTCAGAAAAGTGAGTAGCAACTAGCTCGGCAGCTTTACAAGGCTTCAGGGACACAAGTTCCTCAATGTGATCCATTGCTTTCTGCCATACAGACTGCTTCTCCTCTGAACTGTGGCCAGGAATGGATAAGATTTTGTGAATGTAGTTAAAGACTTCTTCCTCTCTTAGTGGGTCACGTAAGTAGCAACCAATAATTTTGTCATATTGGTGTTCTCGTTCATACATAAACTCACAAATTTGATAAAACTCTGCTTTTTCTGCCATGCAGATGAGCCAACTCTCTTCAAATTGAACTATGCCTCCAGCCTGCAGCAATTCTAAAAGGACCTACTGTCTTTCAGAGTGCCAAAAGTCATCATCAGGACTACAGAGGAATTCAAGGACCTGATCAAAGAGGGTTCTGTTTACAAACAAGGTATTGTCAGGTTTTGCAAGCTGCTGGGCAAGGAATGTAAAGAGACACCCGACTTGTAAGGGAGTAAAATCTGAGTTCTCCACCATAACTTTCAACAATATATCCACAATACGCTGTTGATATTCTACAGCTTGCTTGTCATTTTTAAAATCTTCAAAAGTCAGTGCCAATACATTTAGAAATTCTCTTGTGTCAAAATGAAGCAAAGTCCGAACATAGGGATAGATTTCTCCCTCAGGGGAAGCTTCTGCTGAATGCGGGCGAATTAGAAATTCAAAAACCTGGTTTTTAACCAAAGGAACAAGATCTTCAGGGATGTCACCAAGAGGATAGGCACGACCTGCTAGACAACAGCTAATATATACAAGAAGCTTGTTGCCCATAACAACTTGTTCATCTGTTAGTGTCTTTCCTGCATTCAGAGGAGGAGCAATGACTTTGAAAAGTTTCTCCATTGGACTAATAAACTCATTCATGCCTCTGTTGTAAACATAGATCATGGCATCATATAGATGATTTTCCCAACACATGAGAATTACCTGCTGAATATCTAAGCTGGTGATATCCATATGTACAATGAGAGCTTCCACATTTTTCATTAACTTTTTATCTTGGAAATGAACAAGCAAGTCTTTCATTACCTGGGGTGTGATCCCCACCAATTTATCACTTAAAATATATGGCTCAAGGCACTCCAAAAACACTCCTTTGGCCACTGAATTCTCACTTAATTTGTCATACATCTGGCTAAATAAAAGATCTTTTCGCTGTAGCAGAAGGCAGTAATCAACTATAACAGGCACCATATCCTGAAAATGCTGTTTCATCACTTGGATTTTTCCCTGGTCTGGGAACTTTTTCAGAGCTCGATCTGTATAATGGAATAGGATTTCTACCATTCAATCTGCAACAACAGCCTTTCGCTTACTGGCATCCCCTGATAATCCCACAACTGCTTTTGCTTTTCCCTAATGGAAAGACCATGCAAGAGCCAAGGCTTCTGTAAGACAATCTTGTTTCAGGAGATGATCCACCCTCTCTCTCCAGCTCTTCAGCATCATTACATAAACAGATTTTGTCCCCAAATAAAAGATCTGACCACCATAGCTACTGATGGATTGATAACAAGCCTTCTCTCCAACCAAAGCCAGTGCCTGGCTAACATTTCCTCTGGTGGCTAGTGATTTGAAATGGCTGCTATTATAGACCAACTAAATTTCTGAGATTTCCACTGTTTCCAATTCCTCTTGAATTTGCAGATCAATCACATGCAACTTCTCTGCACTATCCAAGAGTACAACTGTGCGTGAGTTCATCCAAGTAAAGTTGATGAGGTCATAGTAGAGGTGAAGATGCTTTTGCTTAGTAACATGGATTGCTCCAGATTCATCTCTCTTAACCAAAAGGAAATGCACAACATCTCCTCTGCAGAAAGCAAGCATGGGATTCACAGAATTATGCACTGCCACAAACTTCCAGGCCAGCAATGGTACACTGGAAGGATCCATATGTCCATAGGGAAAAGTCATCCACACTTTCAAGGATGGTTTCAATCCAATGACCAGTATCTTGATTAAGGATGCCATGGCCAGTAAGGAAAACTGTGTGATGGGATGATCTTTCAAGTCAAGCTTAGGATGAAGAGGCTCAATACAGCACACTTCACCCTTGGAACCACTGAACAGGCATCTAGACTCGCAAGTTCTCACTCCCGTCACTCTCTTAAATGTCAATTCAAAAACAGAGCCTCCACTGTCATTGCAAATTGCAAGAGTTGGATCATCTGTAAACTTAATATGCAATATTGCTGTTCCTGGAGGATGAGCATCTGTTATTGATCTTAGAAGTTTTCCACTGGCCAAATCCCACATAGTA